>NC_060180.1:12412295-12712295 GCF_021184085.1 Oncorhynchus gorbuscha | reverse complement strand
CAGCAGGGTCAAATAATAATAATCCCAGTGGTTGTAGAGGGTGCAACAGTTCAGCACCTCAGAAGTAAATGTCAGTTGGCTTTTCATAGCCGAGCATTCAGAGGTCAAGACAGCAAGTGCGAGGGGGGAGGGGAGAGAAAGAGAGAGAGAGAGAGAGAAAGAGAGAGAGTGAAAAAACAGGAGGAGACTGGAGCAGCAGTACAACCGCGTGGACTAGGGACAGCCAGGAGTCATCAGGCCAGGTGGTCCTGAGGCATGGTCCTAGGGCTCAGGTCCTCCAGGAGGAGAGGGAGAGAGAATTAGAGGGAGCACACTAAATAAAATTCACACAAGACACCAGATAAAACAGGATAATTACAACAGATAAAACAGACTGGCCCAAGCCCCCAGCACATACACTGCAGCAGTGTTCACACAGCAGGGCGATGATTACCTCCAAATATTATTTCATTTGCATGTTTTCTTGTAAACAATGAATCCGTTTACAAGATAATCAACAGCTTTCCATACATACATTAGCCATTGGTGTCAAATTGTGACCGAACGCCTTGATTCAGTCTTACAGTATGTAGCAAAATTTGAAATTGTGTTTTTTACATTGGATAAAAGCAGAGATACAGAGCTTCAAAATGGTAGGTCATACAATGGTAGGTCATACAATGGTAGGTCATACACTGCATTTGAGGAAAAGTAATTCTGCTTTGAAAGTTGATAAATGTGTAACCTCACTTTTGTGAAAATGGCCTTTGAATATTTTGGTAGCAACTGGAGAGCTCTTCTTAGTCTACACTCATTCAGCATCGTTCACACACTCTTAAACCTCTCTAGGGTAGGTGAGATGCTAACGTCCCACCAGGCCAACATCCGGTGAAACTGCAGAGCGCTAACATACTAAATACACCATTTGTTATAATAAACATTCTTGTAAATACATGTATTTTACATCATTTAAAAGATGAACATCTTATTAATCCATCCGCTGTGTCAGATTTCAAAAATACTTTACTGTGAAAGCAAACCATGCGATTTTCTGAGGACAGCTCCCCGCACACACAAGTATTACTAGCATTTTCCAAACAAGCATCGGCGTCATGAAAGTCAGAAATAACAATTTAAAAAATGCTTACCTTTGAAGAGCTTCCTCTGGTGGCAATGCCAAGTGTCCTAACTACACAGTGAATGTTAGTTTTGTTTGATAACATCCATTTTTATAGCCTAACACGAAACATTTGTAAACCGCTTGCGTCGTGATTTCCACCTCATTAAACTTTGGACAAAGCATTCGTGGTAATTACACACACTAAACAAATGTTTATCCAGTCATGATTGGTTTCATTGCAATCCTCTGGTTATTACAAACACAACTACACCTGATGGTTCTTTTCCCGGGACGTATTGACCGAAACAAACCGATTTGAAGACACCAATCAATGACCTCATTGCGCACCAGTGGTAGGACCGGTCTATCGTTGATTGTCTGTATTTTGGCCCAATGACCACTGATCATCTTGAAATCTAGCTTGGAAGATA
This sequence comes from Oncorhynchus gorbuscha, assembly GCF_021184085.1. NCBI lineage: Eukaryota > Metazoa > Chordata > Actinopteri > Salmoniformes > Salmonidae > Oncorhynchus > Oncorhynchus gorbuscha. The sequence goes on along the minus strand of NC_060180.1, from coordinate 12,710,765 downwards.
GCCAATGAGCTGAGGTAAATGGCAATATGTAATGGTTATATGTTCGAAGACCCGCCTTTGTCGTAAACTCTGGCATAAAAGAGAGAGTTTGGAACAAACTCCCTCACGACGCCAGGACAGCGGAGTCAATCACCACCTTCCGGAGACACCTGAAACCCCACCTCTTTAATGAATACCTAGGATAGGTTAAGTAATCCCTCTCACCCCACCCCCCTAAGTTTTAGATGCACTATTGTTAAGTGACTGTCCCACTGGATGTCATAAGGTGAATGCACCAATTTGTAAGTCGCTCTGGATAAGAGCGTCTGCTAAATGACTTAAATGTAAATGTAAATGTAGGTTCATTCGCCATTGCAAATCCTACTTGACGGAGCGTTACGTTAAGTGTTACGCATAGCAGTATATAGTCAATAGCATTTTCAGCAAGTTTATATATTTAAATATGGCAAATAAATCAGGAAAAGCTAAAACAAAGTCTTGGTATAGGAAATTGATAGATACAGCGAGACTTAGTAAATAGTCCCCCCCCTTTTTTTATATATTAAAAAAAGTTGTATTTTTTTTAGGTTTGTGTTAGAATAGCATTTATGTATTTTGTATATAGTTCTTTCCTTCAAAATGTATCACTGTTCCAATTCGGCCACTTGGGTACATTTGGTTACATTTGTGTGGGACACCTGGGTGACTTCATGCTCAATGTAGTGTAGCTCGCTCATTTTCAAAAACTTTCAAAAACTTTGCTCAGCTATTGTTTCCATCTTATGTTCTTCATTAAACTCATCCCCAGCATCCTATCTGTATGTTTGGCTGTTCTTGGTCATTTGAAAGATGATGCAGCAACAATAAAAAACAGAAAACGTATGTTTATTTCCTTGTATTTTTTCTACCAGATCTATTGTATTATATTCTCCTACATTCAATTCACATTTACACAAAATATAGAGTGTTTCCTTTCAAATGATACCAAGAATATGCATATCATTGCTTCTGGGCCTGAGCTACTGGCAGTTAGATTAGGGTATGTCTTTAGACGGAAATTGAGAAGAAGGGGGGTACCTCAAAGGAGTTAAGCTTTAGCTCGACCCATCTCTTTAAAACGTCTTATGGCTGGGGGCAGTATTGAGTAGCTTGGATGAATAAAATGCCCAGAGTAAACTGCCTGCAACTGAGGCCCAGAAGCTAAGATATGCATATTACATTTAAGTCATTACATTTACATTTAAGTCATTTAGCAGACGCTCTTATCCAGAGCGACTTACAAATTGGTGCATTCACCTTAAGACATCCAGTGGAACAGTCACTTTACAATAGTGCATCTAAATCTTAAAGGGGGGGGGGTGAGAGGGATTACTTATCCTATCCTAGGTATTCCTTAAAGAGGTGGGGTTTCAGGTGTCTCCGGAAGGTGGTAATTGACTCCGCTGTCCTGGCGTCGTGAGGGAGTTTGTTCCACCATTGGGGGGGCCAGAGCAGCGAACAGTTTTGACTGGGCTGAGCGGGAGCTGTACTTCCTCAGTGGTAGGGAGGCGAGCAGTCCAGAGGTGGATGAACGCAGTGCCCTTGTTTGGGTGTAGGGCCTGATCAGAGCCTGGAGGTACTGAGGTGCCGTTCCCCTCACAGCTCCGTAGGCAAGCACCATGGTCTTATAGCGGATGCGAGCTTCAACTGGAAGCCAGTGGAGAGAGCGGAGGAGCGGGGTGACGTGAGAGAACTTGGGAAGGTTGAACACCAGACGGGCTGCGGCGTTCTGGATGAGTTGTAGGGGTTTAATGGCACAGGCAGGGAGCCCAGCCAACAGCGAGTTGCAGTAATCCAGACGGGAGATGACAAGTGCCTGGAATAGGACCTGCGCCGCTTCCTGTGTGAGGCAGGGTCGTACTCTACGGATGTTGTAGATCATGAACCTACAGGAACGGGCCACCGCCTTGATGTTAGTTGAGAACGACAGGGTGTTGTCCAGGATCACGCCAAGGTTCTTAGCGCTCTGGGAGGAGGACACAATGGAGTTGTCAACCGTGATGGCGAGATCATGGAACGGGCAGTCCTTCCCCGGGAGGAAGAGCAGCTCCGTCTTGCCGAGGTTCAGCTTGAGGTGGTGATCCGTCATCCACACTGATATGTCTGCCAGACATGCAGAGATGCGATTCGCCACCTGGTCATCAGAAGGGGGAAAGGAGAAGATTAATTGTGTGTCGTCTGCATAGCAATGATAGGAGAGACCATGTGAGGTTATGACAGAGCCAAGTGACTTGGTGTATAGCGAGAATAGGAGAGGGCCTAGAACAGAGCCCTGGGGGACACCAGTGGTGAGAGCGCGTGGTGAGGAGACAGATTCTCACCACGCCACCTGGTAGGAGCGACCTGTCAGGTAGGATGCAATCCAAGCGTGGGCCGCTCCGGAGATGCCCAACTCGGAGAGGGTGGAGAGGAGGATCTGATGGTTCACAGTATTGAAGGCAGCCGATAGATCTAGAAGGATGAGAGCAGAGGAGAGAGAGTTAGCTTTAGCAGTGCGGAGCGCCTCCGTGATACAGAGGACAGCAGTCTCAGTTATACTCTTAGTATATTTGGAAGTTTCTAAAACTGTTTGAGTGATATCTGTGAGTTTAACAGAACTCATATGGCAGGCAAAAACCTGAGAAAAAAATCCAACCAGGAAGTGGGAAATCTGAGGTTTGTAGTTTTTCCATTGTATGACCTACCATTGTATGACCTACCATTTTGAAGCTCTGTATCTCTGCTTTTATCCAATGTAAAAAACACAATTTCAAATTTTGCTACATACTGTAAGACTGAATCAAGGCGGTCGGTCACAATTTGACACCAATGGCTAATGTATGTATGGAAAGCTGTTGATTATCTTGTAAATGGATTCATTGTTTACAAGCAAACATGTAAATGAGGAAACAGACTATCGAATATACAGTGTCTATGGGATCATATTGGACTTCCTAAGGCTTCCACTAGATGTCAACAGCCTTGTTTCAGGCTTCTACTATGAAGGAGGGGGGAATGAGAGCACTTTCAATCAGGTGTCTGGCATGAGCTGATTACGCGCGCTCCCGTGAGAGCGACCTGCAATTCTAAAGACAAAGGAATTCTCCGGTTGAAACATTATTGAAGATTTATGTTAAAAACATCCTAAAGATTGATTCTATACATCGTTTGACATGTTTCTACAAACTGTAATGGAATTTGTTTTACTTTTCATCGCGTCGTGAATTTGGATTTATGAACTCAAGGCGCGAAAAAAAGGAGGTATTTGGACATAAATTACGGACTTTATCGAACAAAACAAACATTTATTGTGGAACTGGGATTCCTGGGAGTGCATTCTGATGAAGATCATCAAAGGTAAGTGAATATATATATATATATTTGGAAACATTTTACCCCCTTTTCTCCTCAATTTCATTGTATCCAATTTTTAGTAATTTCTAACTTGTCTCATCGCTACAACTCCCGTACGGGCTTGGGAGAGGCGAAGGTCGAAAGCCATGCGTCCTCCAAAACACAACCCAACCAAGCCGCACTGCTTCTAAACACAGCGTGCATCCAACCCGGAAGCCAGCCGCACCAATGTGTCGGAGGAATCACCGTGCACCTGGCGACCTTGGTTAGCGTGCACTGCGCCCGGCCCGCCACAAGAGTCTCTGGTGCGCGATGAGACAAGAATATCCCTACCGGCCAAACCTTCCCCCACCCGGATGAGGCTAGGCCAATTGTGCTTCACCCCACGGCCCTCCCGGTCACAGCCTGCTTCGACAGAGCCTGGGCGCAAACCCAGAGTCTCTGGTGGCACAGCTTGCACTGCGATGCAGTGCCCTAGACCACTGCGCCACCCAGGAGGCTGGTAAGTGAATATTTATAATGCTATTTCTGACTTTTACTGACTCCACAACATGGAGGATATCTGTATGGCTTGTTTTTGTGTCTGACCGCCGTAGTCAGATTATTGCATGGTGTGCTTTTTCGGTAAAGCTTTTTTGAAATCTGACACAGCGGTTGCATTAAAGCTTGATCCGAGCGTTCTGTACTAACAACAGCAGTCAAGCCCTAAATTTCTATCTACCTCCAGAGAACAGCTCACTGAACATTACTCGCCCTAGCAGAGCTGCTTAGATTGTTTTTATGTTATCCAGAACATTGGTGACTGCAACTGTGCTGTCAAATTGTCCATTAGTAAATTCAGAGCATTTCGCTCTCAGAGCGTTCAGTGTATACACTCTGGCTGATGACTAGGGTTGATCCAAAAGTTCTGACCTCACAACGGCAGTCAAGCACCCAAGCTAACTGGATGACATTGGCTCTCTTGCTAGCTACTTCTAGACACAAATGAGAGAACACCCCACTCTGATAATTTTACTCACCCTAGCAGAGCTGGTTATGCTGTTTTCATGTTTTCCAGAGCATTGGTGACTGTAACATGCTTACCATACAATTCGCAGAGGTTCTAATGTGAACTTTGGACTGGTCTCTTTAGATCAAGAGAAGGATTTTGATAGAGTGGACTATGAGTATCTGTTTAATGTTATGTCTGGGTTTGGGGAAAGGTTTTTGACCTGTGGGAAGATGTTGTATGCTGTGGCGTCATGTATGGCCAAGGTGGGAGGGGGGCTCAGTAGGCCAGTCTGGGTGAGATGGAGCATTAGACAAGGATGCCCTCTATTGGGGCAGTTATATACACAGATGAGATTTCTGTGCTGGTCATGGATGGTCAGGATATGCAGGCACTAGAGATTAGTCTGAAGGTGTATGAGAGAGCTTCATCAGCTAAGGTAAACTGGGGCAAGAGCAAAGCTCTGCTATGGGGGGACAAGGGCGCCTCTGCTTCCAGGGGGTTTGCAGTGGGGTTGTGAAGGACTTCATATGTTGGGGGTGTACCTGGGCTCAGAGAGGTGGGTCAGGAAGCACTGGGAAGAGCTGTACCAGGCAGTGGTGTCAAGACTGGCCAGGTGGCATAGTCACTTTATCTCTACCTACATGTACAGTTGAAGTCGGAAGTTTACATACACTTAGGTTGGAGTCATTAAAACTAGTTTTTCAACCACTCCACAAATGTCTTGTTAGCAAACTATAGTTTTGGCAAGTCGATTAGGATATCTACTTTGTGCATGACAAAAGTCATTTTTCCAACAATTGTTTACAGATGATTTCACGTATAATTCACTGTATCACAATTCCAGTGGGTCAGAATTTTACATACACTAAGTTAACTTCTGCTAAATGACTTAAATGTAAATGTTAACTGTGCCTTTAAACAGCTTGGAAAATTCCAGAAAATTATGTCATGGCTTTAGAAGCTTCTAATTTGAGTCAATTGGAGGTGTACCTGTGGATATATTTCAAGGCCTACCTTCAAACTCACGGCCTCTTTGCTTGACATCATGGGAAAATAAAAATAAATCAGCCCGTGGTACCTCAGAAGAAAATGTTAGACCTCCACAAGTCTGGTTCATCCTTAGGAGCAATTCCCAAACGCCTGAAGGTACCACGTGCATCTGTACAAACAATAATACGCAAGTATAAACACCATGGGATCACGTAGCCATCATACCGCTCAGGAAGGAGCTGCATTTAGTCTCCTAGAGATGAATGTACTTTGGTTCGAAAAGTGCAAATCAATCCCAGAACAACAGCAAACGACCTTGTGAAGATGCTGGAGGAAACAGGTACAAAAGTATCTATATCTACAGTAAAATGAGTCCTATATCGACAGAACCTGAAAGGCCGCTCAGCAAGGAAGAAGCCACTGCTCCAAAACCTCCATAAAAAGACTACGGTTTGCAACTGCACATGGGGACAAAGATCATACTTTTTGGAGAAATGTCCTCTGGTCTGGTGAACAAAAATAGAACTGTTTGGCAATAATGACCATTGTTATGTTTGGAGGGAAAAGGGGGAGGCTTGAAAGCAGAAGAACACCATACCAACCGTGAAGCACGGGGGTGGCAGGATCATGTTGTGGGGGTGCTTTGCTGCAGGAGGTACGGTGCACTTCACAAAATAGACGGCATCATGAGGAAGGGAAATTATGTGGATATATTGAAGCAACATTTCAAGACCTCAGTCAGGAAGTTAACCTCTTGCTCTTACCTGACACGCAGGCGTCCCATCTAGACATCTGGAAATGCAAATGCGCTACGCTAAATGCTAATAGTACTAGTTCAAACGTTCATTAAAATACACATCAGGGTATTGAATTAAAGCTACACTCGTTGTGAATCCAGGCAACAAGTCAGATTTTTAAAATGCTTTTCGGCGAAAGCATGAGAAGCTATTATCTGATAGCATGTAACACCCCAAAAGACCCGCAGGGGACGTAAACAAAATAATTAGCATAGTCGTCGCTACACAAACCGCACATATAAAATATAAAACATTCATTACCTTTGACCATCTTCTTTGTTGGCACTCCTAGATGTCCCATAATCAACATTGGGTCTTTTTTTCGATTAAATCGGTCCATATATAGCCTAGATATCGATCTATGAAGACTGTGTGATAAATGAAGGAAAATAGCGTCTTATAACGTAACGTCAAGTCAAGGTTTTGGAGTGACCATCACAAAGCCCTGACCTTAATCTCATTGAACATTTGTGGGCAGAACTGAAAAAGCGTGTGCGAGCAAGGAGGCCTACAAACCTGACTCAGTTACACGAGCTCTGTCAGGAGGAATGGGCCAAAATTCTTATTGTGGGAAGCTTGTGGAAGGCTAGTCGAAACGTTTGATCCAAGTTAAACTATTTAAATACAATGCTACCAAATACTAATGGAGTGTATGTAAACTTCTGACCCACTGGGAATGTGATTCAAGAAATAAAATCTGAAATAAATCATTCTCTCTACTATTATTCTGACATTTCACATTCTTAAAATAAAGTGGTGATCCTAACGGACGTAAAACAGGGAATTTTTATGCCAGGAATTGTGAAAAACTGAGTTTAAATGCATTTGGCAAAGGTGTATGTAAACTTCCGACTTCAACTGTACATATTACCTCAATTGCCTCGACTAACCGTTGCCCCCCGCACATTGATTGATTCTGTACCGGTTCGCCCTGTATGTAGCCTCACTTCTGTTATTTTACAGCTGCTTTTTAATTATTTGTTACTTTTATTTTTTATTTAACACTTATTTGTCTTACAACTGTATTGTTGGTTAAGGGCTTGTAAAGTAAAAATTTCGCTCTTGTATTCGGCGCATGTGACAAATACAATTTGATTTGAGATGTGGAGAAGTCTGTCCATAATAAAGCACTGCTCTGCCTTTTTAACTACACTATGAACAAGGCAGGTCCTACAGGCTCTTTTGTCGCACCTGGACTACTGTTTAGTCTTCTGGTCAGGTGCCGCAAAGAGAGACTCTGAAAAATACAATTGGCTCAGCACAACATGGCTGGCCCTTTAAAAAGTACATGGAGAGCTAACATAAAACATATGCATGTACATTTCTCATGGCTCAAAGTGGAAGAAAGGTGTTGACATGCTGAATGCACCGTGGTGTCTATTTAAACTACTAGAACAGAGCTCAGACACCCATGCATACCCCACAAGACATGCAACCAGAGGTCTCTTTACAGTCCCCAAGTCCAGAACAGACTATGGGAGGTGCACAGTACTACATAGAGCCATGACTACATTGAACTCTATCAGGTAACTGATGTAAGCAGTAGAATCAGATTTTAAAAACAGTAAAAAATACACCTTATGGAACAGCGGGGACTGTGAAGAGACACACACACATGTAGGCACAGACACACATACACATGATAAGACACGTGTTCTACCCACACATACAAATAGATGTTGTATTGTAAATATGTGATAGTGGAGTAGTGGCCTGAGGGAACACATGTTCTAAATGTATTAGACAAAGTGTTGTGAAATGTAAAGTCGTGTAATATTTGAAATTGTATATAACTGCCTTCATGTTGCTGGACTTCCAGGAAGAGTAGCTGGTGCCTTGGCAGCAGCTAACAGGGATCCTTAATAAATACAAATACAAGTACAAATGTAACTCATGTTAATTTGCGTGTTCCTTAAAGTCTCAATGCTTATTTTTGCCTCAGGATATTCATTTAACACCATTTCATTTAGGAAAGTGTAACATGCAATTGTATTGTGGATATTACACATTTCTTCCAAACTAACAGCCCCTCATTATACTCTACAGCCAAACAAACTCAACATGTGTCAGCTATGTGATAAGTAAATAGATATTTTGTTTATTCTTTGAAAACCTGAGGCCATTGTGGAGTAGTGCCTCTACCTGGCAGATTATCATCTTTTGCTCAGCCTGGTGAAATGGGCAGGCAATGACATAGAGAGGATAAGAAACCCAATGCTGCCAATTTCTGCAGAAAACCAACCGTGCACACCATTGCAGAAACCAAGTAATTCAATAACGTTGCTCCAACACAACATCTCCACTTTTTGACAGAGTCAACACAGAACTGCTTAAATTAGCATTTGTGCTGGTGTGTGTGAAAAAGATACACTAGCTGGGGAAATACAGTCAATAAGTCGTAGAATGGGCAACAACACCTGTCACCCCCGTCTACACCTCCTTTCATCCACTTTCTTCTACCTGGCTATGTTGCCATGGCAACTACAGCGTTTAAGCACATATAGTATAGTAGGCTCTGGGGGTCCACCTAAGCTTGTAGACTTGGCCAGACAAATAGGGTTTGGTTCACCTTAAGTGATTCAAATGAAGCCTTAATAACTCATTAACTAATTTGGGGGTAGGGCAGCAATTTCATTCCTCAGAGAGAGACAACAATAGATGAAACTCCTGTTTTTGTCAGCCAGATGTTCACGTGTAGATGAGAGGACATTTTCATTTTCTGTGTATGAAATGTGTCGTAGTCCAGTAGGCTATCACACAACATGTGTGGTTTTTATTACCTGTGGTGTATGATTAATTAAATATTAAAGCCCTACTGTGTCAGACCTTAATTCAAAATGAAATTCCCCCATGCCCAAGTTTCATGTTAAAGGTGAACTCCACTCAAAAACTATATATAGTTTTTATATAGTAATATATATATATATAAAATATTCCTTGATACAGTCACAAAATGTTTTGCATGTCAGCAGTCAAGTTTTCAAGATATTGGCCTTAAGAAGAAAAGTGTCACCTGCCACATTATCATGCTAAATAGCTTCATAGTCCATCAGGCGGTTCTTACAGATGTCTAAACTGCTGAATAATGGATGTTGTTATTGTCAGCTCTAGTGTTGAATGGTATATCAGTACCACAGTACCAAAACATCATAATACTTATGATACCAACATTTTAGAATACCATAGTACTACTTCATATGACTATTTCACTTTTGTTTCTAAATTCAGAATTTATACGTCCTGCTGGCGGGACAACTTCTGGTGAAACTGGAGGGTGCGTAATTCAAATAAATATTCATAAATATTATGGATTTTAAACATTTAGGTACATATAAGTGTCTAATATCTGCTGAAATCTTAAATTCTTGTTAATCTAACTGCACTGTCCGATTTACAGTAGCTATTACAGCGAAAACATGCCATGCGATTGTTTGAGGATGGCGCCCCACATCAAAATATTTTTCCACCGGCACAGGTTTCGGCACAGGTTTCATACATTCACATTTAACGATTAAATATTCACTTATTTTTTGAAAATCTTCCCCTGATTTGTCATCCAAAGGGTCCCAGCTATAACATGTAGTGTTGTTTTGTTAGATAAAATCCTTCTTTATATCCCAAAACGTCAGTTTAGTTGGCGCCATCGATTTTGAGTAATCTACTCGAACAACTTGCAGAGAAAGGAATCCGAAAATCTACCCCTAAACTTTGTTTCAACAAGTCAAAATATGTTTCTATTTACTCCTCAGATATCCTAAAATGTAATCAAACTAAAATATTTATTTTGGAAAGAAGTATGTTCAATCAGTGTGTGAAAACCTTGTGAAGACTTACAGAAAACGTTTGACCTCTGTCATTGCCAACAAAGGGTATATAACAAAGTATTGAGATAAACTTTTGTTATTGACCAAATACTTATTTTCCACCATAATTTGCAAATAAATTCATTAAAAATGTGATTTTCTGGATTTTTTCTTCTCATTTTGTCCGTCATTGTTGAAGTGTACCTATGATGAAAATGACAGGCCTCTCTCTTCATTTTAAGTGGGAGAACTTGCACAATTGGTGGCTGACTAAATCCTTTTTTACCCCACTGTATATGCATATCCTGGCTTCAGAGCCTGAGATACAGGCAGTTTACTTTGGGCACGTCATTCAGGCAGGAAATTGAGAAAAAAGGGGCCTATCCCTATGAAGTTTTAAGCAACAGTAGTCTCTTGTATGCAACAGTCCAATACTATCCACTTCACTTTCATGCACATATCACTCATGTGGGAGCTGTAATCAGCCAGCCGGCAGCCACATTCCCTTCCAGCCATCACTCATCTGCTTCGCTCAGTCTGCAGAGTGCAGTGTGAGCAAAGTTGATACATTGTATAATTTCATAAAGCACAGGCCAGTCTGAGTAGGCTTTGCAAGTTTGCTGTCACGCAGTCTCTAGGTACCAGAGAGGAAAAATAGAGCACAGCTTCACGACAGGTAGGCTTGCAGCTTTACATCAAAGACAATGTCTCCAGCTCCAACGGTAATAAAAAATATGACCCATATTACTGGAGCTACCTTTTCTCCCTGCGCATTTTCACACTGATTATATATAATTTCACAAACCATTTCACAGGGTGTTTTAAATGAATCCCAGGTTGCTAATTATTGGTCTGATAAACAATTTTGTTCCGTCAGGCAAATGTGATTGGCACATGAAGAAAGTAAAAGGTCTGCTTCACCACTCGTGAGATGTGTTTCAAAGGAAGGATTCATATAGGCCTAATATAGGCCTAAACTATATCAAACAATCTATCTCTTTCTGATGGTCCTGATATTCTGTTTGCTGCTTAACGTTTTCAAGTTGGGAACTGTGTGTGTATGTGTTTGTTGGAGAGAGAGTTGTGTGTGTGTGTGTATGTGTTTGTTGGAGAGAGAGTTGTGTGTGTGTATGTGTTTGTTGGAGAGAGAGTTGTGTGTGTGTGTATGTGTCTGTTGGAGAGAGAGTTGTGTGTGTGTGTGTGTGTGTTTGTGGGAGAGAGAGTTGTGTGTGTATGTGTTTGTGGGAGAGAGAGTTGTGTGTGTATGTGTTTGTTGGAGAGAGAGTTGTGTGTGTGTATGTGTTTGTTGGAGAGAGAGTTGTGTGTGTGTGTGTGTGTGTGTATGTGTTTGTGGGAGAGAGAGTTGTGTGTGTGTATGTGTTTGTGGGAGAGAGAGTTGTGTGTGTGTGTGTATGTGTTTGTGGGAGAGAGAGTTGTGTGTGTGTGTATGTGTTTGTGGGAGAGAGAGTTGTGTGTGTGTGTGTGTGTGTGTGTGTGTGTGTGTGTGTGTGTGTGTGTGTGTGTGTGTGTGTGTGTGTGTGTGTGTGTGTGTGTGTGTGTGTGTGTGTGTGTGTGTGTGTGTGTGTGTGTGTGTGTGTGTGTGTGTGTGTGTGTGTGTGTGTGTGTGTGTGTTTAAGAGAGAGAGGGAGAGGGAGGGAGCTCTGTGTGGGTATCTTTACTGAAGAGTAAAGGAGGTTTCATGCAGTGTTTTCTGCTTACTGCAAACAATGTAATGCAGATCATTATGCATGTATATTCCTTTCCCCCATTTCTCCAGCCAAATCACAGATAGGCCTTTGAAAATTTGAGCAAATCAGTCATTCTATGCCGCATTGTATTATAAGGTGTGAAGTTAAATTCTATATGTGTTGTATTGAGTAGAAGTGTGAATATAAGGGACATGTTTTCTGTGTAGCACATTCTCATAATGTTTAGAAAAGAAAAAGTGTCAGAGAGAATGGATGAAGAGGATGCTAGGTCACTCAGAATATTTTTCCCTGTGGTGTCGTGATAATACTCGGTGTTGTGATACTTGGTCTGGTATGGTATTGTTAGTAAAATGTTGGTATCGTGACAACACTAGTCAGCTCAGCTCTCTCACTACCCATGGTCTATCAGCTAATAAGTCATGAGTTATGTCAAAATATGAAGACTCACTCCGAGCCTTAACCCCCACCCATTCAAATATGTTAAGGACTGGAGCAGACATCTCAGTATGATAACATCTAACTGTCCCCTCCATGTATTCTAACAAGCTTCAAGACAACATTTTTCTGTTTTTAGCCAGGCACATACAAAGACAATAGGCCAATTGCTGATGGGCCTTTCCTTTACAATTGGAACTATGGGAAGCATCTACAATAAAATATCATAATTTTTTTCTCTGGTCCTTTCAAAATCTAATGAGACCTCCAATAGAAGTTGGCTGGTCTGTCTATGTACATTAAGGACCACACAGCAGCTTTTCCTGGACAGGGAGTGGGAGATACACACTCAACAGGAAATTGTGTCCGGCAGATCGAGCAGCAAATATTACAGGATTTAGCTGGCCAATGCTACCACTTTAGCTGGCCAATGCTACCACTTTAGTAATAATGACATTCTTGCTCATTTTAAAGAAGTACTATTCATTTGGTTAGATTTGTCTTTTTGATTAACAAAATGTTTTAAAGTAGAAGCTTTGAAATAGGAAGCTTATTAGTTCAAAAGGACTGACGTTCTCTATCGTTTTTGAATTGTATTTAAGACATTGAGAGCCTCAGATGACTTTCAGCAGATTTAAACCTTTTCTTTAAATTACACAATGTAAGGCTTCAGCTAGCCCTTGCAGTTGTGTTTAAATTACAATGTTCTTCATTCTTTCTACAACAGGTCTTACTTTCTCAAAATGTATGAGTAATTTCATCCACATCTCGAATGACTGACAGACAGATTGTGTTAGATGAGGCTAATGACATGTTTGAACACAATATTATTGCAAATAACAGTTTATTTACTCCCAATCTTCCATGGGAAAATGGAATTAATAATTTAGTAGATTAAAAACCAGAAATGTTGGACAGTGAATGTGTGGGTTAAAAAAAAATGTACGGAAACTGTCAGATGCATTATGTATTACATTTGTTTGGTGGCAGGTACAGTAGCATAGCAGTAACCCAAAGGCTGCTGGTTCATAATATAATAATATATAATATATAATATAATAATAATATAATAATAATAATATATAATAATAAGTCCCAGAGCTGCCTAGGTGAAAAATATGTTGATGTATCCTTGAGCAAGGCACTTAACCCTAATTGCTCTGGATAAGAGTGTCTGCTAAAATTACAATGTAAATGTTTGTATGGGGTAAATAATTGGTCAGATGGTAAGAAAATACATGTGCTAACAGGTCGGATTGTTTCTATTGGTTATTTAAGTCACATGTCATTGAGTTCTCCCTATGGGCATAGGGATGAGTGAACAGTGACTCATGAATCCCAACATGGTCATAAGTAACATTCTGTACAACATATAAGTATAATGCATTACCTATTTGGTATTATACTGTAAGTGATTGAGCGATCACGATAAATATATTTTCCAGTGGTAAATATATATCTTATCGTAGTCATCATTTCCCCCCAAGTCTGGTATTATCTGTGATTCAATTTGGAACATCCATTGAACAGTTAGGCTGTGACGACATGATAATGCTTTAATTTGTTTAGTGTATTATGGGTGAAAGCATAAGCTAACTTTACATTAGTCTCTGCAATGAAGCATGTCTTGTTTAATTAAACACAACCAACAGTCCTGTCTCTCTAAATGGATTCTGATTGTGTATGTGTTATTGTGATGAAACAGTTGGCCAGGCTCAAGTTAACAAGGATCCACTATCAGAACATGTCTTGGTGTTACAGGGATTTGTATTGAACCCATTCCATCCTGGTAAAGTGCAAATCTCAGTAGTTTGTGACAAACTGTATATGACACTAAAGCAAGCAACATGTGAGCCCTGTGTACTTAGTTTGACCTTTCACTGCAAGCATGTTGTGTGACTTAGTGTTAACATACGGTTGTGTATAGGAGTGGAAACAGTTTCATTCTGAGTCTCACTAGGTCCACCCTGAAAACAGAGCTGCACAAGCTTCTGTCGAAAATGATTGATGGGTAAATAACTGAATCTATGATGTTTCATTGCCGGAACGCTCTGAAAAAACTGCCAGGCTACTGTAATATCAATGTAGTGGAGGAATCACAGCAGAAGAAGAAACTTTGTTGATGCAGTGTTTGTATTCAAGTCTTTCAACTGGAAGATCTTAGATGATGGATGACGTTGGCTGAAGAGCAATTCCTATTAAGAAGAGGAAAAAGGACAAACTAGAAAAGATAGAACGACAGTTATCAAAGGCCAGGAGTTCTTCCAGTTAAACCTCTTCAACGACGTTGTTGAAGAGGTTTATCTGGATGAACTCCTGGCCTTTGATAACCTACTACAAGACTGAAAACAGCCTGCCCACCGTAGTTCTCCAACTCACCTACTACAAGACTCAGTCTTATCTAAGGGCCTCTCTTTTGTACCTACATGTACAGATAAACCATTTGATACGAAAGTACATCTGTTTAAATTCTTTCGCAAGATTAAATTTAAGCATGTGTTTTCGCAAAACACTGATTCGGGCCAAGAAGCAGATCAAAGAACTGGAAACCATTTTAAGCCCAAAAGCAAATTCTGTCCCATGGTTTTAACAACTCCTCGATTAATACCTATTGTAGGTTAGCCGAACTAGAAGCCATGTCAGTGTATACGAGACAAACAAACCACATTCAGAAGAATCTCACTAGAACAGAAGAACTGGCACTCAATGAATTAATGAAAGATTCATCTTTCATTATGGTTATATCATCTGGTTATAAAACCTGCAGACAAGGGCGGTGCTGTGGTTGTTTTAGACTGAAAAATATAAAGAAGAAATTCAGACAACTTAGCAATGAACGTTTCTATTTGAAAACTGAGTGTTGATCCCACACAGGTGTTCCAAAGGGATATTTGCTCGAATCTGGAGCCCTATTAAAACACGTGACAGCTTTCACCCTGAGCCATTAAAAAGAGGACTTCCCAGAAGCCCGTTTTTTAGACTGCGTCGTATATGCCACTCCACAAAGGATTATCTAGACAAAGCAGTGGAGATGCGCATGAGGTTTCTAAGAAGAGGCTATCCCTCACAATGTGTGGATGAAGCTCATAATTTGGCATTGGGAAAAACATGAGATGAACTGCTACAAAAAGACCCGCTAAATCCAAAGAACACTGTAATGTTCACAACTACATATTCTTTGAATTTACGAAAAGTGGGAGGTGTGGTCAAGAAACACTGGCATATTTTATCATCGGACCCAGCTTTGCCGGCTGAATTTAAATAACCATCACATATTTTGTATAGGAGAGGTCGCAATTTACGCGAAAAAAATTGGTTCATGCCAACTGCCAGCCACAAAATAAAATTAGCCAAGCTCTTTTACGCCCTCTACCAAATGGTAGCTATAAATGCAGAGGATGCGCACAGTGCAAAAATATGATACAGTGTGAATATTTCTGCCACCCACACACAGGAAAACGGTTCCTAATAAATGACATTATTACGTGTTCCACCACCCATGTTATTTACATTATTAAATGTCCATGTGGGCTCTGCTATGTCGGTAAAACCACCCGCTCTCTCAAACAGAGAATTAGTGAACATAAAAGTTCAATCGGGAGAAATGACAGGGATTATCCAGTTGCTGTACATTTCAATGACCTGAAGCATGACATTTCCACCTTTAGATTTTGTGGCACAGAGAAAGTGAAGATATCAGACAGGGGAGGTGATATTAATAATACTCTGAGTAAAAGAGAATGTTTTTGGATTTTCACCCTCCAGACATTATTTCCTAAAGGACTTAATGATGAAATGCCTATGTATGTTATGTTGTGAATTTGCACGTGAAATATGTGTCTCTTGTAGATTATTCTGACGTTTCTCGTATGATGCACCCTATGACTAATGAAAACTTGCTATGTCCTCATTGAGATTTTACAGATGTGTTTAATACGCCTTATTTATACACTTTTGTAATATTTATGAAACGCATATTGTTATATTTGGTAGCACTTATTTATTTTTCCTTTGCCTCCAACCCCCTTCGATGTGTTGAACGGACGTGGGTGGGGCCAGGTCTACATAAGGGTAAAACTTTCAAAAAATCCCAAAAGCTCTAACGAAGGCCGTGTGGCCGATACGTAAGCTTATTAAAGATCAGTGCTACTATCAAGAGCAGTGTGCGGTTTCCATTTTCCTTCATCTTGTTCAATTGTTGCCATGCACCTGCAAATTAGATTGCTCAGATGTGCGAGTGCATTTAGAAATTTTTAAGATAAGAGTAATGACATTGTGTATGTAAACCATAAGACACTGCGGATTGCAACACAACATGAAAAGATGCAGGTTAAGTTAATGACATTCTCTGTTTTAATACTTTATGGAAATACTGAACGGTAGGCCTACAACCAGGAGGCATTTGATGAATGCAACTTAGTTCGATATGGATGTACATACTGAACATGGGAGAAACTGATATTGGTTTCCATGTTGACATAATTCCCCCTGCCTTTAGAACAGTTGTACCATTTCAAATATTATGCAAGGATGTAAATATGGGTATGAACAATACCGAAAACCCCAGTGCTCAGACTCTAGTACATTTACATTTTACATTTAAGTCATTTAGCAGACGCTCTTATCCAGAGCGACTTACAAATTGGTGCATTCACCTTATGACATCCAGTGGGACAGTCACTTAACAATAGTGCATCTAAAACTTAGGGGGGGTGGGGTGAGAGGGATTACTTAACCTATCCTAGGTATTCCTTAAAGAGGTGGGGTTTCAGGTGTCTCCGGATTTCTCCGCTGTCCTGGCGTCGTGAGGAGTTTGTTCCACCAACCAGGGCATCAGTTTTGACTGGGCTGAGCGGGAGCTGTACTTCCTCAGTGGTAGGGAGGCGAGCAGGCCAGAGGTGGATGAACGCAGTGCCCTTGTTTGGGTGTAGGGCCTGATCAGAGCCTGGAGGTACTGAGGTGCCGTTCCCCTCACAGCTCCGTAGGCAAGCACCATGGTCTTGGTGAAGATATCGGATGCGAGCTTCAACTGGAAGCCAGTGGAGAGAACGGAGGAGCGGGGTGACGTGAGAGAACTTGGGAAGGTTGAACACCAGACGGGCTGCGGCGTTCTGGATGAGTTGAAGGGTTTAATGGCACAGGCAGGGAGCCCAGCCAACAGCGAGTTGCAGTAATCCAGACGGGAGATGACAAGTGCCTGGATTAGGACCTGCGCCGCTTCCTGTGTGAGGCAGGGTCGTACTCTGCGGATGTTGTAGAGCATGAACCTACAGGAACGGGCCACCACCTTGATGTTAGTTGAGAACGACAGGGTGTTGTCCAGGATCACGCCAAGGTTCTTGGCGCTCTGGGAGGAGGACACAATGGAGTTGTCAACCGTGATGGCGAGATCATGGAACGGGCAGTCCTTCCCCGGGAGGAAGAGCAGCTCCGTCTTGCCGAGGTTCAGCTTGAGGTGGTGATCCGTCATCCACACTGATATGTCTGCCAGACATGCAGAGATGCGATTCGCCACCTGGTCATCAGAAGGGGGAAAGGAGAAGATTAATTGTGTGTCGTCTGCATTAGCAATGATAAGAGAGACCATGTGAGGTTATGACAGAGCCAAGTGACTTGGTGTATAGCGAGAATAAGAGAGGGCCAAGAACAGAGCCCTGGGGGACACCAGTGGTGAGAGCGCGTGGTGAGGAGACAGATTCTCGCCACGCCACCTGGTAGGAGCGACCTGTCAGGTAGGACGCAATCCAAGCGTGGGCCGCGCCGGAGATGCCCAACTCGGAGAGGGTGGAGAGGAGGATCTGATGGTTCACAGTATCGAAGGCAGCCGATAGATCTAGAAGGATGAGAGCAGAGGAGAGAGAGTTAGCTTTAGTCGAGTGTGATGAAACGCACGTCACATCTGTTGAAGATCAGCAACATATACTTAACATCACTGTACTACACCTTATAATCCCGTCACAAAAAAACTATAAATAACAGCACTGAGTAGGCCATAGGGCATATGAGAGCGTTTTGATGTTTGTTCTGAAATGAAGTAACCTATAATCAATTTTGAACTGGACCATCACACCACATCACCTCTTGTGCTGCCGTCTTCTGAAAGAGGACAACAAATTGGCCATTAGACAGCATGCATGGTAAGAAATTATTAGTAGCTAGTATAGTTATGGGTGAGCTATTGTGCCATGCTTCTCACTCTCTAACCTCTTGAGTGAAACGTGTACAGAACAGAATTTCATGTTCCATAGTTCTAGTTGTTAGTCTAATTGTCTGAAGGTGTATAAAGACTGCACCCCTAATCTACAAATAAGCACTGGGATTTGATGTACAGGATAAATTCAATATGCCCTGTTTTATCAGTGAAAGTCTGTTGTACAGTACAATATGTACAGTACAACATGTTACTGCATACAGTTTAGTTTCTCCTGTGGCTTGACTCACAAATGGCTCTGTCACACTATTGGACATATAAAAGGGAAATTAGTTCCATAGAGAGGGTGGCATGCAAAATCTATTACAAAAGCAAAAAATAGAGTCATTTGTCTGAAAGCTTCAATCACGACTGAATCACAGGAAAAATAACCTACTTAAGCAACAGTGGAGCTCTCTCTGTCTGCCTCTGAAACAGCGCTGTAATTTCACATGGCAAGAATTCATGCCCCCTATCTGTGAGGTGTTTGGCTAACCTTCATCAACATTGGTCATGCAGACTCTCACCAGCAGCTAAATGGCAGGAGATTATATGAGAATGGTCTCCATCTGACATGGGTGACAGCTTGCATTATCTCCCAGATGTGCCTCCTCTCCCCAAGAGCCACGTTAGTACAGCCTTGAAGCAACATTTTATATGCAACACCCACACAGTCACAATCCCTACTCAAAAGTGTTAGACAATGTCCCGAGGGGATGCCTCCTATTTGCAGCATATTCAATTAGACAAGCCAATTCTCCCTAGGATAAGGGGAAGAATTCTACAGTACACATCATAATAAAAAGAAAACTGATTGGCTACAGTGACTGTCTGAATACATGATATAATCAAGCCTCCTTGGGGATTGGATATCCTGTCAGCACTGTCAAAGTCACCCTCGCTTTATGCATTCATGTCTATTACCCCCCTGGGCCATGGTACACAGTACACACATATGTCCGAAGGAATAGAAGTGGCTGTAGCGGCAGGGGGACATGATTTCTATGCTGTAGAATATGAATTCAGCACTGATGATGAGGTAAAAAGGCTCGCCATTATGTAACCTTAGGATTAAATAATAATGATTTAGCTTTCTGGAGGGGTAATACTGAAAGTGACGGCTGGATTTTAAAGTTCCATAATAGTGCATACATTAAACCACTACTGGATCCAGGTACCGTGCCTTCACAAAGTATTCACACCTCTTGACTTTTTCCCCCAAAATGTTGTTATACAGAATTCATTTAAAATAGATTAAATTGAGATGTTTGAGATGTTCCACCCCAAAGTTTTAAAAACCTAATTCATTAAACTATGAAAAGCTGAAATGTCTTGAATAAATAAGTATTCAACCCATTTGTTATAGCAAGCCTAAATAAGCCCAAGAGTAAAACATTGCTTAACAAGTCACATAATAAGTTGCATAGAATCCCTCTTTGTGCAATAATAATGTTTAAAATTATTTTTGAATGACTACCACATCACTGTACCCCACACATTCAGTTATCTGTAAAGTCCCTCAGGTTTTCCAATGCCTCGCAAAAAGGGCACCTATTGGTAGATGTAAAAAAATATATATTAAAAATGTAAATACAATATCCCTTTGAGCTTATTAATTACATTTGGATGGTGTATCAATTCACCCAGTCGCTACAAAGATACAGGTGTCATTCCTAACACAGTTGCCGGAGAGGAAGGAAACAACTCCGGGATTTCATGAGGACAATGGTGACTTTAAAACAGTTACAGAGTTTAATGACTGTGATTGGAGAAAACGGAGGATGGATGAAAAACATTGTACTTACTCCTCAATACTAACCTAATTGACAGAGTGAAAAGAATGAAGCCTGTACAGAATAAAAATATTCCAAAACATGGAAAATAAAGTAATAGTGCAAAAAATGTGGCAAAGCAACACACCTTTTGTCCTGAATAGAAGGTGTTTGGGCCAAATCCAATAAAACAATTTACTGAGTACAACTTTTTTCAAGAATAGTGGTGGCTGCAACATGTTATGATTATGCTTGTAGTCATTAAGGACTGGGAAGATTTTCAGGATTAAAAAATAAACATAATGGAGCTAAGCACAGGAAACTCCTAATTCAGTCTGCTTTCCAAGCCCAAATCTACACTGGAACTGCTTAACAAGAAGTCAGTGAACATTCCTGAGCGGCTGAGTTACAGTTTTGACTTAAATCTACTTGAAAATCTATGGCATGACTTGAAAATGGTTGTCTAACAATGACCAACAACCAATTTGACAGATCCTGAAGAATTTTGAAAAGAATAATGGGCAAATGTTGCACAATCCAGGTATGGAAAGCTCTTACATCCTGACCAGATCGGACATGTCGAGCTGCAAAATAAATGTATGAATACACGTTATTCAATCATTGAACCCAAACTTCTCACATGCGTCAGCTTACCGTTTTATCTGTGGATGAATTGTCGGAGTAGCTAACCTTGTACATTTCAGGTAAAATAGCAACCCAATGTTTATATCCCAGAACAAATGAGCTAGCAACAGCAAGCCAGCTAGCTAAATTTACATAAATGTTCAATGATTTTCACCTTGTTCTGAGTTTGTTTTGATATTTCAAACCTGCATGTCCTGATCGTGTTTGGACGTGATGGAGCACGCGGGTCATGTATCGGGGGACGCATGACTCAAATTTCATCCCCCAAGCATGTTGGGAAGTTGCAGAGCTGAAACCAGATCAAAAAGGGGTGTATTATGGTGTATTATGTATGTTATGGTGTATTGGGTGTAGTTGGGTGAGAAAAATATGCTTGGTTACCATATCGAATTCAGACTGTAACACAACAAAATGTGTAATAAGTCAAGGGGTAGGAATACTTACTGAAGGCACTGTAAATGACCTTGTTATATCCATAAGTGACAGGTTGATGCATGGATGAGCAGGAGCTGTCATTCTTAAAGAGGGCCACAACCTTTGCATGTGCAGTCTGTCATCCTTGAATTCACATGAGTTAAGTGTCACAGACTTGTTGTGCAGGTGACCTATAAAGGATTGATTTCTGCTTTATTTCTTCTTCCTTTTGGGCACAAGAGCAATAGATGGTTTGGTATGGCTCTGTGATGAAACCAAATAAGATGAATTATAGAAATGTGGGAAGAAACGGCTGTCGTCACTTCGATATTAAACTGCTAGTTTATCAAGTAAATTGAGTGAACTACTACTTAAAAACCACTTAAGGAAGCTGCGAATCAATTCTGTAGAGTGGAGAGGAAAGGAGGAAAGGTATTTATGAGGGTGTCATAAACCTCACCTAACAGGGCAACATCATGACACAACCCTGACACAACCCTACACCTTAGCCTGTTACTCCTACCCCCTACTTTTTTGAACATTCTGTTAAAAATCGCGCAACATTTCAGCGCCCTGCTACTCATGCCAGGACTATAGTATATGCATATGATTAGTATGTGTGGATAGAAAACACTCAGACGTTTCTAAAACTGGTTAAATCACGGCTGTGACTATAACAGAACGTGCATTTCATCGAAAAGTGCAGGAAAATCTGATCACTGAAAATGAGAAAATATATCCATGCGCAACTTCAACCAATTGTTAAAAGTGACCCACATTAAATGGAGCCGAGGTTGCAATACCTACAGCTTCCACACGATGTCAACAGTCTTGTCATTTGACTCAGATTTGTTTCTTGGTCAAACGGACACAAGGACGCCGATTTCTTCCGGTCTCCGACAGGATGTTTTGGTTGAGATATATCCGGACATGATATCAAGACGTGAAGCTAAAGAATATACATCGCCCCGTGAACATTTCGATCGATTATTAACGTTTACTAATACCTAAAGTTGCATTACAAAAGTATTTCGAAGTGTTTTGTGAAAGTTTGTGAAAGTTTATCGTCGACTTTTTTAATTTAAAAAAATGACGTTACGTTAGAAAAAAGCTATTTTTTCCGTTGATCACACACTCTTCATAGATCGATATCTAGGCTATATATGGACCGATTTAATCGAAAAAAGACCCAAAATGATGTTTATGGGACATCTAGGAGTGCCAAGAAAGAAGCTCGTCAAAGGTAATGAATGTTTTATATTTTATTTCTGCGTTTTGGTTAGGACCGGCTACCGCAAAATCTGTCGTTTTAGATGAAGTTCCAGTACTTTTGGGTGCATGCTATCAGATAATAGCTTCTCATGCTTTCGCCGAAAAGCATTTTACAAATCTGACTCGGTAGCTATATTCACAACGATGTAGCTTTAATTCAGTACATTGTATGTGCATTTTAATGAAAGTTTGAGTTTTATCAAAAACTATACGTGGCGCACTTGACATTTCCCTGATTTGATCCCCACAGCGGGAGCACTTCCCTAACAATTAACCCCTTAGTTTTTAGTTTGAGTTAGTGCCATTTCAAAAAATAAAATATTCAAGGGATGTCTACACAGACCTGTGTCTGAATACAATTTATTGAGAAACAAAACTATTTTGTCTCTGACCTCAGTGACTTGGTCCTGTAGGTACAGGATTCCCAAGTAATATTGAATGCAGTAAACATTTGAAACTTTCGTTATGAAATGATGTGGTTTAGGGCCATTCTTCAACCCTTCTTCTCTGATCTCTTATCTCAGTGGCAGCACTTACACAGTCACTCACAATAGACTGTTACCCAGTTAACAAAGGTGGACAGAAGACTTAAGGGAAGGTTCCCTGGCTCTTTGTTGATGTTATTTGCGAGAACAGAGTTCATTAAATATGCATAAAGAGGAAGAGAAGATTTTGTCCAACCACAACGCAGTGTTCATTTGACTGTGGTTATTTTTGTTATAGCCGGCCTTGTTGATGTGGATGAGGAACTTTGAAGTTCTTAAAAACATGTTCAAGAGTAAACATGTTTTGAAATTATTTGTGAAGGCTGATGTAGAAGTGTAAAATCTAAGTTTAGACATAATACAGTTATCAAACACAGGGGAAGTCAGCCTCATGCTTAAATGGGCAATCTGCAGTTGCTACATATTGGACTTATAAATAACCTTATGATTCTTGAAGAATATTACTTATAAATGCCTCATGAGCTTAGTTCAACTGTCATACCCCATCAGAACCCATAAGGTTGTACACTGTAAATGTAAACAAACACTGTAAACTAAATGTAAACAAACACTGATGTAAACCATCTATAATTCATTGCTATTGATACACCAAATTACAGGTGAGACACTTTCTCCTAAAGCCCCAGGTGTATTGATCTAATCAGTGCACAACATGGACTAAATTACCATGTAATTTATAACAAAACACATTTTAATGAAACATTTTACATGAACATTTCTACAGGTCAAACAAGAAAATAGTTCCAATCGTTTTTTTCACCATTCGTGTTTCCCATAGGAGATTTTTAGAAACGCTTAGAATAAGGGCTGTGTTTACTGTAGGTTTACCCTGGCATGACGTTTTGATAACCATGTAAATCTCCCTAGGACAAGGTGGCTTTTATCAATATATTCACCTGTATTTACAGTTCATTCAGAAAGTATTCAGACCCCTTGACCTTTTCCACATTTTGTTATGTTACACCCTTATTCTAAAATGAATTAAATTACATTTAAAAATCTACACACAATACCCCGTAATGACAAAGCAAAAACAAAGGAATTGTCCATAGAGCTCAGAGAAAGGATTGTGTCGAGGCAAAGATTTGGGGAAGGGTACCAAACAATTTCTGCAGCATTGAAGGTCCCCAAGAACACACACAGTGGCATCATTCTTAAATTGAAGAAGTTTGCAACCACATAGACTCTTCCTAGAGCTGGCAGCCTGGGCCAAACTGAGAAATCTGGGGAGAAGGGCCTTGGTCAGGGAGGTGACCAAGAACCCAATGGTCACTCTGTCAGAGCTCCAGAGTTCCTCTGTGGAGATGTGATAACCTTCCAGAAGGACAACCATATCTGCAGCAGTCCACCAATCAGGCTTTTATGGTAGAGTGGCCATATGGAAGCCACTCCTCAGTAAGAGGTACATGACAGCCCACTTGGAGTTTGCCAAAGGGCAACTAAATGACTCTAAGACCATGAGAAACAAGATTCTCTGGTCTTATGAAAGCAAGATGTAACATTCCGGCCTGAATGCCAAGCTTCACGTCTGGAGGAAACCTGGCCCATCCCTACGGTGATGCATGGTGGTGGCAGCATCATGCTGTGGAGATATTTTTCAGCGGCAGGGACTGGGAAACTAGTCAGGATCGAGGGAAAGATGAACGGAGCAAAGTACAGAGAGATCCTTGATGAAATCCTGCTCCAGAGTGCTCAGGACTTCAGACTGGGGCAAAGGTTCACCTTCCAACAGGACAACGACCCTAAGCACACAGCCAAGACACCACAAGAGTGGCTTCGGGACAAGTCTCTGAATTTCCTGGAGTGGCCAGCCGGAGCCCGGACTTGAACCCAATCGAACAACTCTGGAGAGACCTAAAATAGCCATGCAGGGATGCTCCCCATCCTACCTAACAGAGGTTGAGAGGTTCTGCAGAGAAGAATGGGAGAAACTCCCCAAATACAGGTGTGCCAAGCTTGTAGCGTCATACCCAAGCAGACTTGAGGCTGTAATCGCTGCCAAAAGCTTCAACAAAAGCTCTGAATGCTTATGTAAATGTGATATTTCAGTTTGCATTTTTATACATGAGCAAAAATGTCTAAAAAACAGTTTTTGCTTTGTCATTATGCAGCTATTGTGTGGAGATTGAAGATGTCACATTGCTCCTGCTACGTCCTCTGGTGTTAATCCGGTGTCTTCTTGACCTGCAGTTACTCCCCCTGTACACTCTCTCTCTCTCTCCCTCTCTCTGTGATTGTGTGGTTGGAGACAGGTATGCTGAGTCAGAGCAGATCCCTACCAGCTGCAACTCGTTCCATAATCAAGACCTCTACAAATACTCAGTCCTGCCACTTCCACTCTGCCAGATCATAATCACTGCTCAGTCAGTTTATGATTCTAGCCATGTATTATTACTCAAGATCCTGTTACTCTGCTGTGCCTGTTTCCCTGCCTAACACCGTTTATCCTCTCATTGCAGTTACTGCTCTGTCTCTGGCTCCTGTTCCACATCTCACCACCCGACTACCTTGCTCTGGATTTTACTCACCACCACTACCTTGGATTCCCCCCAGGACCTGTTTACCCTGTTCTACACAGCCAACTCCAACCTCTGTCTCCACATCTGGTTTTTCTGCAACCCCATCCGAGCTACCCCGGATCTGCCCTCCATATCTCTCTGTGCAACAATAAATATTTTGGTTCATTCCTGTTTCCTCATCTGAGTCTGCTCTTGGGTTCCCCTGTGTCGCTCCGCTTAACAGATGAGTGAACAAAACAGTTTAATCAATTTTAGAATAAGGCTGTAACCTAACAAAATGTAGAAAGTTAAAGGGTCTGAATACTTTCCAAATGCATTGTACCCCCCCAAAATGAAATGCTAATTAGCTGCTGATGTGGCTATCATAAATAACTGCAAATGACATGATGACCTTGATGAGACAAAGGTAAGAATCTCTGGATTAAATATGTAAAGTTAGCATTACATTTTGTAAAGAATAAATTGGCTATATATTTTTTTTAATGTACAATTATGTGAACTCTTGACACAATACCTGTTAGCAAAGGTGTCAGTTAGATATGACGTAAAAGAAGTTACAGGGATTTGTAGTCTTGCATGATGTCTACTTTGATGCTATTTAGCAGTTTAGAATCTGAGAGTAAATAGAGCCGAATATATTGATAGTCACCTTATTCGAGAGAGAGTGACATTGTTATCAAAACGCCAGGGTAAACCTACAGGAAACACAGCCCATATTTTAAATGTCTCTAAAGTTCCCCATGGGAAAAATGATTGTTGGAAAAACGATTTCCCTGTTTGACGGCTAGGTTGTATGGAGGTATTATGACACCTCCACTGTGGGAATGCGAAACCCAACACTGGAGGTGTCATAATACACAATACAACACTATGAATGTTTTGTTTTTCAACGCCAAACCCACCACTGGTATGCATGGCCAAAGAGCTCTATTTTCATGTCATCTGACTATAGCACTGCCTGGAGTTTGATCAATGCCATTGGCACTTGGATTGGAACCGGTGCTACAGTTAGATGACTTGAAAATAGAGCTCTTTGGCCAAGAACCAGTGTTGAGTTTCGCATCGAAAAACAGAAGCATATGCAGAAAGGAACCTCATACCTACAGTAACATATGGTGGTGGATCTTTGTTATGGGGCTATTTGCTTCTTCTAGTCCCACGGCCCTTGTTAAGGTCAACGGCATCATGAACCTTACCAAGTACCAGAACATGTACTTGAACCCCGTTGAAAGCCTGTGGTTTGAATTGAAGAGGGCAGTCCAGAGAACAAGACAAAGGATATTAAGGATCTGGAAAGATTCTGTGTGGAGTAATGGTCTAAGATCCCTCCCAATGTGTTCTACAATTCATAAAACATTTAAGAAAAAGGCTCAGTGTCGTTATCCTCACAAGGGGAGGGTGCTAGAGTATTGAAAATGGGCTGCCAAAACTGTTAACCTTTATCTTTTAGATTATTTTAGATTACTTTTTTACTTGTTTAACAACATCTCTTTCTCTGAGAAATTGTATTAGTATAAAATGGGGCTATTAATTTCACAATTTTAACATATAATTCACATTCACAATTTTATATAATTTCACCATTTTCTTTTAGCATACAACATAGCTTGGTGCTTGTTCTATTTCTTTTGTAGTATTTTTTGCTCATCTTTATCAAGGAAGCCAATAATTACCGACCTGATTGTATATGTTCTGGCTCTTGTCAGTGTTGCTTTCCCAAAATCCCAGACTTTTGCTTTGACGTAAAAGCTCTGATGCAAATATTTCTGTTCTTCCTACAGAGAGTTTACCATTATTTCATTCTGGATTATTTGACTCACACAGATTATATTTGGCTTGGATGTTACTCCTTAATGTAACATTCTGGTAAACATCATTCCATGTCCATGGCAGCACTTTCTAGAGAAATATGTTGCTCAGAAAATGTGATAATAGGGAACTTGGCTACTCGGGGGAACCTATCTAGCTGAGATATGATAAAAGCCTTTCAATCACAATTTGATGAATCAAAGTGCCCCACAGAGTCCATTTTTTGCCATAAAATGTATGATTTTTTAATAGAAAAAAAGACTTCTACAGGAAGTATATCGAACAAGATTAGGATGGCTCCCTGAGAACTCCCTAAATTATTAAAACTGTTAGGGCTCAAGAAACTGGACACCAGCACTCATATCACAGCAACCAGAACAAGTTATATTGTTTAATTATACTGTAGTTTCAAATGACTTCGGTTTCAATTCCTGCCTGGCATTGTAAAAAGTAAAACAGAACAACAAATACTAGCTTTATTGATTCAATTATACCCCCTTGTCCTGCTAAATGAGGGCAGGCACATATCCACAGGTATCAAATCAGGAAAACTATATAACAAGTCTACTAGTTTTACAGCTGAATATGCGGTGACAAGCAAAGAGGACATCAACTCATCATTGGGACTCAAGTCGTTTTTGGTTTAGAAATAGTGTTGATTTACAGAAATGCGAGAGTAATTACAACACTGCATGATTTGACAGGCTCACAAAAATAAGATCCTATTTGACGTCAGAGTAATTACTTTGTGTATTCCCCAATTTGAGAACGTTATTAGCTGCTAAGATCAGAGAATTCACAATGAGAAATGGTTTGGAAGATAAATGGTCTAACACCTCTGTACTTTAGGCCTTTTATAGATAATTTCCCCACGTTCATGGAAACCGCATTCACGGTAAACGCTTCATAAACGCTGCGGTCGGCTCAATTGGAAATTACCTTTAAATGTTAAGCGCATTTAAGGGCTGTTAAACACACTGTGTTTAGCAACAATATAGGTGCGCGCGCGTGTGTGTGTGTGTGTGTGTGTGTGTGTGTGTGTGTGTGTGTGTGTGTGTGTGTGTGTGTGTGTGTGTGTGTGTGTGTGTGTGTGTGTGTGTGTGTGTGTGTGTGTGTGTGTGTGTGTGTGTGTGTGTGTGTGTGTGTGTGTGTGTGTGTGTGTGTGTGTGTGCGTGCGTGCGTGCGTGTGTGTGTGTGTGTTTTGGATTGTGTAGTTGTTTTCTTCTGTTTTTATATTTACGTATTCCTACGACTATTCTGACAATGTGGTGCCAGAACAGGCGTCCCCAGTAGGTAGTATAAACACGTACAGTTGAAGTCGGAAGTTTACATACACTTCGGTTGGAGTCATTAAAACTCATTTTTCAACCACTCTACAAATTTCTTGTTCACAAACTATAGTTTTGGCAAGTCGGTTAGGACATCTACTTTGTGCATGACACAAGTAAGTTTTCCAACAATTGTTTACAGACAGATTATTTAACTTCACTGTATCACAATTGCAGTGGGTCAGAAGTTTACATACACTAAGTTGACTGTGCCTTTAAACAGCTTGGAAAATTCAAGAAAATTTGAATCAATTGGAGGTGTACCTGTGGATGTATTTCAAGGCCTACCTTCAAACTCAGTGCCTCTTTGATTGACAACATGGGAAAATCTAAAGAAATCAGCCAAGACTTCAGAAAAACAATTGTAGACCTCCATAAGTCTGGTTCATCCTTGGGAGCAATTTTGAAATGCCTGAAGGTACCACTTTCATCTGTACAAACAATAGTACACAAATATAAACACAATGGGACCACGCAGCTGTCGTCTCCTAGAGATGAACATACTTTGGTGCAAAAAGTGCAAATCAATCCAAGAACAACAGCAAAGGACCATCTGAAGATGATGGAGGAAACAGGTACAAAAGTATCTATATCTACAGTAAAACGAGTCCTATATCGACATAACCTGAAAGGCTGCTCAGCAAAGAAGAAGCCACTGCTCCAAAACCGCCATAAAAAAACAGACTACGGTTTGCAACTGCACATGGGGACGAAGATCAAACTTTTTGGAGAAATGTCCTCTGGTCTGATGAAACAAAAATAGAACTGTTTGGCCATAAGGACCATAGTTATGTTTGGAGGAAAAAGGGGGATGCTTGCAAGCCGAAGAACACCATACCAACCGTGAAGCACGGGGTTGGCAGCATCATGTTGTTGGGGTGCTTTGCTGCAGGAGGGACTGGTGCATTTTACAAAACAGATGGCATCATGAGGCAGGATAATTATGTCGATGTATTGAAGCAACATCTCAAGACATCCGTCAGGAAGTTCAAGCTTGGTCACAAATGGGTCTTCCAAATGGACAATGACCCCAAGCATACTTCCAAAGAACAGTGCTGTCAGTAACATTGTCACAATGAGTGCACTCCAGCTGGCATTCAGCTACAACTTACTGACATCTGCTGATATTGCGGTACAGTCTGCAGCTTCAATTATGGTTGTTTTCACTTAATGAATGTTTTCACTTTTATCAACCAATACTCCCACAATACAGTGCAACTATTAAATCAAATCAAATTGTATTGGTCACATGCACATGGTTAGCAGAAGTTATTGTGAGTGTAACGAAATGCTTGTGCTTCTAGTTCCGACAGTGCAGCAATATCTAACATGTAATCTAACAATTCCACAACAACTACGTAATATACACAAATCTAAGTAAAGGAATGGAATAAGAATATATACATATAAATATATGGATGAGCAACGACAGAGCGGCATAGGCAAGATGCAATAGATGGTATAAAATACAGTATATACATATGAGATGAGTAATGCAGGATATGTAAACATTATTAAAGTGGCATTGTTAAAGTTACTAGTGATCCATTTATTAAATTGGCCAATGATGTCAAGTCTGTATGTAGGCAGCAGCCTCTCTGTGTTAGTAATGGCTGTTTAACATTCTGATGGCCTTAAGATAGAAGCTGTTTTTCAGTCTCTCGGTCCCAGCTTTGATGCACCTGTACTGACCTCGCCTTCTGGATGGTAGCAAGGTGAACAGGCAGTAGCTCGGGTGGTTGTTGTCCTTGATGATGCTTTTGGCCTTCCTGTGACATCGGGTGCTGTAAGTGTCCTGGAGGGCAGGTAGTTTGACCCCGGTGATGCATTGTGCAGACCGCACCACCCTCTGGAGAGCCTTGCGGTTGTGGGAGGTGCAGTTGCCGTAACAGACGGTGATACAGCCCAGCAGGATGCTCTCATTTGTGCATCTGTAAAAGTTTGTGAGGGTTTTTGGTGACACGACAAATTTCTTCAGCCTCCTGAGGTTGAAGAGGCGCTGTTGCACCTTCTTCACAACACTGTCTGTGTGGGTGGACCATTTCAGTTTTTCCATGATGTGTACGCCGAGGAATTTAAAATTGTATTATTGTAAAGTGGCTGTTCCACTGGATGTCATAAGGTGAATGCACCAATTTGTAAGTCGCTCTGGATAAGAGCGTCTGCTAAATGACTTAAATGTAAATGTTAAATGTAAAACTTTCCAACTTCTCCACTGCTGTCCCGTCAATGTGGATAGGGGGGGTGCTCCCTGTGCTGTTTCCTGAAGTCTACGATCATCTCCTTTTGTTGACGTTGAGTGAGAGGTTGTTTGCCTGACACCACACTACTCTCTGTCTCGTTGTTGTTTGTAATCAAGCCTACTACTGTTGTGTCATCTGCAAACTTGATGATTGAGTTGGAGGCGTGCGTGGCCACGCAGTCATGGGTGAATAGGGAGTACAGGAGGGGGCTGAGCACGCACCCTTGTGGGGCCCCAGTGTTGAGGATCAGCGAAGTGGAGATGTTGTTTTTCTACCTTCACCACCTGGCGCGGCCCGTCAGGAGGTCCAACACACAATTGCCCAGGGTGGGGTTGAGACCCAGGGCTTCAAGCTAAATGATAAGCTTGGAGGGTGCTATGGTGTTGAATCCTGAGCTATTGTCAATGTAGTGCATTCTTACATAGGTATTCCTCTTGTCCAAATAGGATAGGGCAGTTTGCAGTGTGATGGCGATTGCATCGTCTGTGGCCAAATTGGGGTGGTAAGCAAATTGAAGTGGGTCTAGGGTGACAGATAAGGTGGAGGTGATTTGATCCATTAAAATATCATAAGATTTATCAGAAATACAGTGTACATAGAATAGACATTGTTAATGTTGTAAATGACTATTGTAGCTGGAAATGGCAGATTCTTTATGGAATGTCTACAGTACAGAGGCACATTATCAGCAACCATCACTACTGTGTTCCAATGGCACGTTGTGTTAGCTAATCCTGTGAACGATTCCCTTCAAAGAACAGCCAAAAGGAGTCTAACTAGAATAGAAAGAGGAGTGGGAGGCCCCGGTGCACAATTGAGCAAGGGGACAAGTACATTAAAGTGTCAAGTTTGAGAAACAGACGCCTCACAAGTCTTCAACTGGCAGCTTCATTAAATAGTACCCTCAAAACACCAGTCTCAATGTCAACAGTGAAGAGGCGACTCCAAGATGCTGGCCTTCTCGGCAGAGTTCCTCTGTCCAATGTCTGTATTCTTTTGCCCATTTTAATCTTTTCTTTTTGTTGGCCAGTCTGAGATATGGCTTTTTCTTTGCAACTCTGCCCCCTCAGATGTGCATGACACTGCTGCCTGATATCTCTAAGGATGAAGTGAGAGCCGGGCCCACTAGCTCCTTATCCAGAGAGGCTCCTAGGGGTTCAGTGAAGCAGGCAGATCACCAAGGAAGGAGAGAGCTCATTAACCACAGGGAATATAATCACAATAGCTCTGCATCCTGCTGCTCATAAGAACAAAGGGGGAAAAGCACGACACAAGCAGTGATAACTGACAAAGCGTTAAATGAAGGGGGTGAGCCGTACAAATGTGAATTAGCTGCCTTTCACGGTGTGGTAATTGAAAGTGGTGTCTGCCATTTGAAGTTTAAAATTTCATTAGTGCTCTGGCTGGGACAGGATAGAGTAAGGACAGGGTAGAGGGCCGCTATAGTGATGGCCAATCACTCAATCACACTACTTGATGAGGTGACTGGTCTGACAGAGTACCTGTCATATGAGGTGACTCTGGTCTGGCAGAGTTCTGTTCAGTACCTGAAAGGAAGGCCTGCCATAGAGAGTACATTATATGAACTGACCAGTCAAACGCTTTTGGCAACATCTGTTCACAGCTGTAATTCCCAGTTAAAACACAGTAATCCAATGCAAATTAAATGTCAACATTGATAACTTGACAAGACAGTTGGTAGACCGTAGAGTATTACTTGGTAGTATTTAAGAATAGTATTTTTTCTGAGTGGCTTACTTTTCTTAGGAGTTCCATCTCATCATAAACTTTTAGAGGACAGAGCAGTAAGATGTTGAGTGTGGAAACATTGTTTAATACACACTTGGTCACTGATCCTGATGCCCCTTTCTTTAGGGGAGGGTGAGGTGGGGGTGGGGAGGATAGTTGCTCAGGCTGGGTTGATGAATATTTCACAGTCGGCCCTCCGCCTTGTCTCTCTACATCAGTTCACACCTGACGCAGCTCTGCCGTGCCTCTGGAACACACCGTCACCGTTCTCCGCTGTGTCCTTGTTCCTCCAGTGCACGAACGCCCAGACAGGCTGCATTAGAGGGCCGCGGTCGACAGGTAACCTTCCACTACTGTCCACTCCGGTTACAGCAGCACGGCCAAATGGCTTAGCAATTCTTTGCTGAGCTGTGTGTCCGGGATGTTTAGTGTCTTAAATGGATCAGACAAGCATTAGAAAGAGGAAGACCAGAGGGCAAGAGAGCAGTGTAGTGTCCCTTGAGAAATGTATAGTGCAGCAGTCAATGTTTTCAACCAGGGAGAGAGAGAGCAAAGTTGCTTAGTCATTTTAATCCTGACTATCAGCGATCAGGACAGAAGCCGTGAGGTTGAGTGAGCGCTCTGTCACTAAAGATGCAGGTTAGAGACCACTTAAATAGAACTGATAGGTATTTCCCCTGCTGTCTGATGGTGTTGGCACTTTTCTCCTTCCTTGCCTTTTCTTTGTGGGCACTTTATGGCAGTCTAGATCAGTGCCCACACACTGAGGTATGATTAGTGTCAGATTTGGTCTTGGGCTTGTGGTAACAGAGTAATTCTGCTTTGTAGTAAATGATGAAGACCATGTTCCCAAGTGAAAACCAAAAAGAAAAATAGAATAGGCATTAATTCACCCACCCACCAGACCACCAACAGGAAATGAATGAATTTATACAGCACAATTACCATTTTACCTTCTTATAGTTAAGTAAGGAATAGGTAAATTGAGGTTACTGCAACTACACTCCCAGGTGCAATGTTTGTTTTGCATTTGTCAGAATCCAATTGAATTGCAACTAGAGCCCAATCAATCTCCAGAGATTCCCTGGGTGAGTCCAGCAAATGCACAGAGAAAGACCCAGCTGTCCTGGCTGCTGCAAATCAACATCATTTCAGACTTGGCATTTGCAGCAATGAGAGTGAAAGCAAATCTGTTTGCTGCTGTTTCATAACCGAGGTCTGAAACTAATAGGGGTTCTTTCTAAAGCTAATCAACATGGTTGAATGAATTTAGAATAGTATATTCTCCCACAGAAAATAAAATGTTGGTGTTTTACTGTATCAAATTACCGTCTCCCCAATATTGGCCTCCCCAATTGTGAGGTTTTCGTGGCTTTGGTAGGCTGATAGGGCTGCCCTCTTGCTTTGTCAGGGAAATTGTTGATATTCCATATGCTCATTACATTAAGCATTTTGGCAGCCAAGCTCCCTAGACTTGAATGTACAATACTTTACTCTTAGCTTGGAATTCTCAGATAATCCGTGTTTAGATGTTTTGTTTGTGTATTGTTAGCCACCACATAATGATGAACAAGGTATTTTGGGGGGAATAGAACAGTGTTGTTTGTGGGTTAGTTGCTATGCTGCACTGAGTGGTTGGGGAGCATTGTGGCCATGGAGCCCTGCAAGGCCTGACGTCTTTCAAAGGAGATGTTCTTGGCGTCTGAGAAAATGTAACAATGACATATTTCATGTCTAAACAATGCGTTAGTTATACAAGACAATATGATATTAAATACGATTTTCTGGACTGCACATTTCCATAGCTTTGCTCTCGCTCCCTGTATCCGTCTCTCCCTCCCCGCTCTCTCTCGGCCTCAAGGGAGACAGTCCTTCATTATAGACATGGCCCAGTTTAGCATGTACGGAGCAGTTCCCATCGATCTGTTTGGCTCTCCAGACCTATCCCATAGCACTCTCATTAGGGAGAGCCTAGGGGGAAGTGTTAGCACACGCACAGTAATAAGGGCAGATTTAACAAGGCTCATCTCACCCATCTTCATCTCTCCTCCTCAGACCACCCCTCTCCCCTCTTGAACTTCTTTACTGCAGCTCTGCTAAACACTCTCTCCCCTCTCCCTCATAATTCTCTCTCTTCCGTCGCTCCCTGTCTGTCTCCCCCTCTCTATATTGTAAAACAAGTTATATTTCTATTATATCTGGTTATCAGATCAAATCAAATTGTATTGGTCACATACACATGGTTAGCAGATGTTATTGCGAGTGTATCGAAATGCTGATGCTTCTAGATACGACAGTGCAGCAGTATCTAACAGGTAATATCTAACAATTCCAAAACAAAACCTAATATCTAACAAATTCCACAACAAAACCTGATACGCATAATCTAGTAAAGGAATGGGATGAGAACATATACGTATATGGATGAGCAGTGACAGAGCGGCTATAGATCGTAAAGAATAGATTGTGAAGGATACAGTATACAGTATAAGAGATGAGTAATGTGAGATACGTACAATTCTTAAGGTGTCATTATTAAAGTAACTAGTGTTCCATTTATTAAAGTGGCCAATGATATCAAGACTACAGAGAGGCAGCTGCACCTGTACTGACCTCGCCTTCTGGATGGAAGCGGGGTGAACAGGCAGTGGCTCAGGTGGTTATTGTCCTTGTTAATCCTTTTTGCCTTCCTGTGACATCGGGTGTTGTAGGTGTCCTGGAGGGCGGTAGTTTGCCCCCGGTGATGCGTTGTGCAGACCTCACCACCCTCTGGAGAGCTTGCGGATGTGGGCGGTGCAGTTGCAGTACCAGGCGGTGATGCAGCCCGACCGGATGCTCTCAATTGTGCATCTGTAAAAGTTAGTACGGGTTTTGGGGGTTGAAGAGGCGCTGTTCCTGAGATTGAAGAGGCGCTGTCACCACACTGTCTGTGTGCGTGGACCATTTCAGTTTGTCCGTGATGTGTACACCGAGGAAATTAAAATGTATGGAAGCATGCGAAACTGTGTCCTATTCCGAAAGACTGCAAAGAACCCATTACTCCTGCCAATAGTCAACCAATTAGTCTACTCCCTACACTCAGTAAGATATTGGAGGGTATTGTGAGTAGACAAATGTGGGAGTACATGGGAAAGAATGATCTGATTACAGCCAATCAGCATGCTTATCGCAAAAAAAAACATTCCACTACCACTGTATTGGTTGACATGACTGACCAGTGGCTCAATGCTATGGATAATGGCAAGTTTGTGGGTGTACTATTTTTAGATTTCAAGTGCAGCATTTGGTTTAGTGGATCATTAAATATTTTGGACAAAATTAATGCATTATGGTTTTAACCTCTTGGTGTCACCCGACACGCTGGCGTCCCACCTAGCCAACAGAAAATGCAAATGCGCCACGCCAAATGCTAATAGCACTCGTTAAAACTCAAACTTTAATTAAAACACACATGCAAGGTACTCTATTAAAGCTACACTCGTTGTGAATCTAGCCAACAAGTCAGATTTTTAAAATGCTTTTCGGCGAAAGCATGAGAAGCTATTATCTGATAGCATGCAACACCCCGAAATACCTCAAGGGGACGTAAACAAAATAATTAGCGTAGCCGGCGCTACACAAAACGCAGAAATAAAATATAAAACATTCATTACCTTTGACGAGCTTCTTTGTTGTCATTCCTATATGTCCCATAAACATCACAATTGGGTCTTTTTTTGTGTTCTTGGTTGGTCATCAATCGACAACATAATTGAAAAAACATGCTTATTTTATTTCATAATATAATCATTTAAAACGGCCAAGTTCTATTCACAATGGTATTCAGTTGGTAAGAGACAGACATTCCGTAAATACTAGGAATAGATTGTCCATCATCTATGCGTTATTCAGACAGAAAAAAGAAAGAGGCAAAATAACATTTACATTTAGAGCAATAAAGAAATGGAATCAATCAACTGAGCAAACTATAAACCTTTCAATAATAAATGTAAACATTATTTTAACATTATTTCCTAGATGGCGTAGCAGTCAGCCAGACGTCTTTGTCCTGTCGTGTCCCTTGTATATATAGTTTTTACATATTTTTCTTTGCATATCTTTTAAAATATTTTGCTAAACCTCAACATCTAAATACTCTCCTGCAACCCGCCTCACCCAATGTAGCGCGGATCTGCTTTTTTTTTCTTCTAAAGTATCTATATTTACTTCGGATCTGGAATCCCTCAACCGAAGCTAGCCAGCTAACTACCAGCTATCAGTCAGAAAACCATTGCTAGCAAACCATTGCTAGCGGTCATCAGCTAACCTTTAGCTCGGAAAGCTCTCGCCAGTTCGAACAACGCGACTCAAACCAGAGCAGAGCATAACAGACCTATTTTTTTATCCCCGGATTCCCACCGCAAACCGAACATTTTCATCTGGATGATCGCAACTAGCTAAGCACAACCCCAGATGACTGCTTCTGGCTAGCATTTCCATCCACTTAGCTTGAAGCTAGCCCGGCCAGAGCTCCTGTGCTACCACCGAAGCATACTCCTGGGCTACAATATCCGGACCCCTTCTACAGCCAGTACGGGGCATGGAACCCCGCAGATCCCCTATGACTGGAATACCGACATAATCTGCCCGAGGTCTCAGGCGCAACGCCCGCTGAAGGCCCATTATGCTAACCAGCTAGGCCTGCTTAGCTACCTAGAGCTGCTTGGAACCCTACTAATTCCACGACCGGTCTATCGACGTCACCGCATGAAGAGGTAAAATACAGACTCAACCCCATCGCGACGTCCCCCAAAGGCTAACTTTCTAGCCCTTGCTATCTGCTTGCTTGCTATCTGCTTACCTGCTAACTGCTAACCCGCCCCGGTCTACTAACTGTTAGCTTGTTAGCACAGGCCTGCTAACTGTCTGAATCGCCGTGTCCCCAGCCAGCCCAACCACTCACTGGACCCATATTTATTTTCAATCTCTTTTCGATTTTTAATTTGATTATACCTTCCGGTAACCCGCCTCACCCAATGTGATACGGAATTGCTATTTATTTTAAATTTTAGATCACATTCAAGAACCTCCAGAAGCTAACCAGCTAATTAGCTACAAGCTATTTAGTCATTGCTAGCCACTGCTAACGGCTTTTACCTTCTGCATAGCCAGCCCTGTTTTTTAGCCTGGATAATACTCGCCAGTCTACCAGTATCGAACTGTCTCTCCACAACAACGCCGGATTCCTGGACACTGTGATCACTTGGCTACATAGCTGATGCCTGCTGGACACTGTGATCACTTGGCTACATAGCTGATGCCTGCTGGACTGTCCATTAATCACGGTACTCCATTCTGTTTGTTTATATTTTATCTGTCGGCGCGAACTCAGGCTCTGTATGTAGTTAATCGGACCCTCTCTGCCTAGTCATCGCCATTTTACCTGCTGTTGTTGTGCTAGTTGATTAGCTGTTGTTGTCTCACCTGTTGTTGTCTCACCTGTTGTTTTAGCTAGCTCTCTGTATGTCTTCGCTGTATGTCTCTCTCAAATGTCAATATGCCTTGTATACTGTTGTTCAGGTTAGTTATCATTGTTTTAGTTTACAATGGAGCCCCTAGTTCCACTCTTCATATCTCTGATACCTCCTTTGTCCCACCTCCCACACATTACAACCAGCATGTCCAGAGATACAACCTCTCTTATCATCACCCAGTGCCTGGGCTTACCTCCGCTGTACCCGCACCCCACCATACCCCTGTTTGCACATTATGCCCTGAATATATTCTACCATGCCCTTTGTCCCCAACGCTCTAGGCGACCAGTTTTGATAGCCTTTAGCCGCACCCTCATACTTCCACGGGTGATGTGGAGACAGTACTGTGCAGCCATCTTCATCGACCTGGCCAAGGCTTTCGACTCTGTCAATCACCATATTCTTATCGGCAGACTCAGTAGCCTCGGTTTTTTTAAAGACTGCCTTGCCTGGTTCAGAAACTACTTTGCAGACAGAGTTCAGTGTGTCAAATCGGAGGGCATGTTGTCCGGTCCTCTGGCAGTCTCTATGGGGGTACCACAGGGTTCAATTCTCGGGCCGACTATTTTATCAATATATATCAATGATGTTGCTCTTGCTGTGGGCGATTCCCTGATCCGCCTCTACGCAGACGACACCATTCTGTATACTTCTGGCCCTTCCTTGGACACTGTGCTATCTAACCTCCAAACGAGCATCAACGCCATACAACACTCCTTCCGTGGCCTCCAACTGCTCTTAAACGCTAGTAAAACCAAATGCATGCTTTTCAACCGCCTGCACCCGCACGCCCGACTAGCATCACAACCCTGGATGGTTCCAACCTAGAATATGTGGACATCTATAAGTACCTATATGTCTGGCTAGACTGTAACTCTCCTTCCAGACTCATATCAAACATCTCCAATCCAAAATCAAATCTAGAGTCGGCTTTCTATTCCGCAACAAAGCCTCCTTCACTCACGCCGCCAAACTTACCCTAGTAAAAATGACTATCCTACCGATCCTCGACTTCGGCAATGTCATCTACAAAATAGCTTCCAATACTCTACTCAGCAAACTGGATGCAGTTTATCACAGTGCCATCCGTTTTGTTACTAAAGCACCTTATACTACCCACCACTGCGACCTGTATGCTCTAGTCGGCTGGCCCTCGCTATGTATTCGTCGCCAGACCGACTGGCTCCAGGTC
This sequence comes from Oncorhynchus gorbuscha, assembly GCF_021184085.1. Lineage (NCBI taxonomy): Eukaryota > Metazoa > Chordata > Actinopteri > Salmoniformes > Salmonidae > Oncorhynchus > Oncorhynchus gorbuscha. The sequence continues at coordinate 12,671,537 of NC_060180.1, read as the reverse complement.
ATCTACAAGTCCATGCTAGGTAAAGCTCCACTTTATCTCAGTTCACTGGTCACGATGGCAACACCCACCCATAGCACGCGCTCCAGCAGGTATATCTCACTGATCATCCCTAAAGCCAACACCTCATTTAGCTGCCTTTCCTTCCAGTTCTCTGCTGCCTGTGACTGGAACGAATTGCAAAAATTTCTGAAGTTGGAGACTTTTATCTCCCTCACCAACTTTAAACATCTCCTATCTGAGAAGCTAACCGATCGCTGCAGCTGTACATAGTCCATTGGTAAATTACATACCTCATCCCCATACTGTTTATATTTATTTACTTTTCTGCTCTTTTGCACAACAGTATCTCTACCTGCACATGACCATCTGATCATTTATCACTCCAGTGTTAATCTGAAAAATTGTAATTATTCGCCTACCTCCTCATGCCTTTTGCACACAATATATGCATGTATGCATTTTTTTCTACTGTGTTATTGACTTGTTTATTGTTTACTCGGTGTGTAACTCTGTGTTGTTGTCTGTTCACACTGCTATGCTTTATCTTGGCCAGGTCGCAGATGTAAATGAGAACTGGTTCTCAACTAGCCCACCTGGTTAAATAAAGGTGAAATAAACATTTTAAATTGATCTTTTAATGATTTAAATATAATACATAGAAATGCTGTGGGACTATAGTAGATGAAGAATCAATATTTTTTAGATTGAGTATTTATTGGGTCATTATGTTAGTATGTTATGTATGTTTGTAATAGTGTGTTATATGTGAAAATGTGTTTGTATTATAAATTGTATTTTAACGTTTAAGAACTCTTGGAAGATTAGTCCAAATGGGGACTAAAAGAGATCCAAATCAAATCAAATCTCCACTGCTGTCCTGTCGATATGGATACAGGTGTGCTCCCTTTGCTGTTTCCTGAAGTCCATGATCATCTCTTTTGTTTTTCTGACATTGAGTGAGAGGTTATTTTTCTGACACCACACTCCGAGTGCCCTCACCTCCTTCCTGTAGGCGGTCTCGTCGTTGTTGGTAATCGTCTCCAAACTTGATGATTAAGTTGGAGGCGTGCATGGCCACAGAGTCAAGGGCAAACAGGCAGTACATGAGAGGGCTGAGAACACACCCTTGTGGGGCCCCAGTGTTGAGGATCAGCGGAGTGGAGATGTTATTCCAACCTTCACCACCTGGGAGCAGCCCGTCAGGAAGTCCAGAACCCAGTTATCATCCCAGAGTTGAGGGAGGTCTCTGCATGACTAATAATGTTACATCATAATGATTCTGTATGTAGAATATCACAGCTATTCCCCAACACTGCACCATCATAAGGGGAAAGAACACATTCTAAGATTGTGCCTGTCTATCAACAGAATCCATTTTCAGTGGAGCACCACAGAAAATGAGAGAGTGGAGCTGTGTGTGTGTGTGTGTGTGTGTGTGTGTGTGTGTGTGTGTGTGTGTGTGTGTGTGTGTGTGTGTGTGTGTGTGTGTGTGTGTGTGTGTGTGTGTGTGTGTGTGTGTGTGTGTGTGTGTGTGTGTGTGTGTGTGTGTGTGTGTGTGTGTGTGTGTGTGTGTGTGTGTGTGTGTGTGTGCGTTCGTGTCTGTTTAAGTGCTCTGAAAGAGTGTAGCAGGAGCATGTCTTTGAATAAAGGACAACTCTTTTAGGTTTTGGAGGAGGAGAGCAGTGCTACAGTATATGATTTTCTGGGCAGGTATTGAGTGATTGGTGTGTACCAAGTTAATCTCTCCCTTCCTAGTTTTAGGAGTACACACACTTTTAAGGCAGCTGTTCCTCTTGAAGCTAAACTGTGTCTTCCTTCTCCATCGTGCCTGAGAGGCATTATCAATAGCTAGGTCATTCATTAAAGCAGCTAACCTCCCATCCCTATTCCTGTAGCAACAATCAGAAATTGTTAAAAGGTTAAAAATAAATAAAAAATCTGATAAATGCAACAGTTGGACAATGGATGAAGATACCTTTAAAAAATGTGTTGTTGTGTTACACAACCTAACAGTGCTCCATAATTTCTGTTTCATCACTTCCCATTCATCGCTGTGAATTGTATGGTTCACGTGTCCAATTCAAAGGTCAATGACAGATGTGGAGAGGAAAGAACACGTTCTAAGATTGTGCCTGTCTATCAACAGAAACCATTTCAGTGGAGCACCACAGAATGGGAGAGAGGGGAGCTTTGTGTGTGCCTGTCTGTTTAAGTGCTCTGAAAGAGTGGTGACCAGGAGGGTGTCTCTGAATAAAGGACTATTAGGTTTTGGAGGAGGAGAGTAGTGCCTTCAGAATGTATTCATACCCCTTGACTAATTCCACATTTTGTTGTGTTATAGCCTGAATTCAAAATGGGTTAAATGGATTTTGTTCTTACTCATCTACACACAGCACCCAATAATGACAAAGTGAAAACATATTTTTTAGAATTTATTGAAAATGAAATACAGAAATATCTAATTTAAAGTATTCACACCCCTGAATCAATACTTTGTAGAACCACCTTTGGCAGCGATTACAGCATTGATTTGTCTTTGGCATGTCTGCATCAGCTTTACACATATGGATTTGGGGATTTTCTCCCATTCTTCTTTGCAGATTTTCTCAAGCTCTGTTAAGTTAGATGGGGAGCGGCGGTGAACAGCAATCTTCAAGTCTTTCCACAGATTTTCAATGGGATTCAAGTCTGGGCTTTGGCTAGGACACTCAAGGACTTCTACATTTTTGTTTTGAAGCCACTGCAGCGTTGCTTTGATTGTATGCATGGGGTCATTGTCCTGTTGGAATGTAAATCTTCGCCCCCAGTCCGTCATTCTCATCAAGTATTTGCCTCTATTTGGTTCCATTCATTGTTCCTGCTATCCTTACCGTCTCCCAGTCCCTGCCACTGAAAAGCATCCCCACAGCATGATGCTGCCACCACCATGTTTTATGTTAGGGATGGTGTTAGACGGGAAATGAGCTGTGCCTGGTTTTCTCCAGATAAAATGCTTTGCATTCAGGCCATAGAGTTACATTTTTGTTGTTCTTCTGGCAGGATCTCCCATCTTAGCCAAGGAACTCTGTAGTTATGTCAGAATGGTCATTGGGTTCTTGTCACCTCCATGACGAAGGCCCTTCTGGTCTGGTTGCTCAGTTTGATTGGACGGCCAGCTCTAGGCGCAATCTAGGTAGATCCATATTTTTTCCATTTCACAATGATGGAGACCACTGTGCTCTTGGAAATGTTTAACATCACAACTCTCTCTCTGAGATCTACTTACAGTTCCTTGGACTTCATGGTATAGTTTCTGCATGCACTGTCAACTGTGTATAGTATATAGACAGGTGTGTTTCTTTCTAAATCTAAACAATCTCAATGATGATCAAAGGAAATTGGATACAACTGAGCTCAATTTAGAGTGTCATTGAAAAGGAGACTGAATAATTATGTAAATGACATATTTCTGTAATTAATTTAATACATTTGGTGAAATTTCTAAGCACATGTTTTCCATTTGTCATTATGGGGTATCGTGTGTATATAGGTCAGACAAAATAGATCTAATCATGTTTTTATTGAGGCTGTAACATAACAAATGTGGAATAAGTAATGTGGTATGAATACTTTCTGAAGGCACCTTATATGACATCTAAGATTTTGCGGGCAGGTCGACAGTGATTGGTGTGTACTGCACAAATTTCTCCCTACCCAGTTTTAAGAATACACACACTTTTAAGGCAGATGTTCCTCTTAAAACTAAGCTGAGCCGTCCGTCTCTGCTGTGCTTGAGAGGCATTATCAATTGCTAGGCCATTCACTGAAGCAGCCAGCATCCCATCCTAGCAATGGTTGTCAAAAGTGTTAAAAGGTTAAAAATACAATTCTGATAGATGCAACAGTGTGACAATGGATGAAGATACTCCAAACTTGAAGTTAAGATCCATTAGATATCGACTGAATTATAGCACATAAAAATTATATTTATTGGAATCACAATAGTCCCTAAAGAGTTTGAGAAAATAACGTTGATCCATTCAAAGATGGCCACACTATACCAGAAGTTGCATATTATCAGATATGCTAATATGCTAAAATACAATACTTCAGAAATCTTCTTGTCATGAACCATATTCCATACCAAATGACACCAAATTTGGAATGTAGACCCATAGTGCATGTCTTAGCTTAGTTTGAGAAAAGTTAAGGGAATGGTAAAAAAAGGGTGTCCATTTAAACCAATATAAATCCATTTAAACCACTATAAATCCATTTAAACCACTATAAATCCATTTAAACCAATATAAATCCATTTAAACCACTATAAATCCATTTAAACCATTATAAATCCATTTAAACCAATATAAATCCATTTAAACCACTATAAATCAATTTAAACCACTATAAATCCATTTAAACCACTATAAATCAATTTAAACCACTATAAATCCATTTAAACCAATATAAATCCATTTAAACCACTATAAATCCATTTAAACCATTATAAATCCATTTAAACTGATATAAATCAATTTAAACCACTATAAATCAATTTAAACCACTATAAATCCATTTAAACCACTATAAATCCATTCCACAGTGGTGTATTAACATATCATGGGCACCCCTAAGATGAACCACTCTGAATTTGGTGTTGGTATTTTAAAAAACAAGAAAAATATTAACAACTCATTTTTTGCATTTGTAACGCTAATACACAAAATCATCTTCCTCTAATGATCCTTAAGTCAGATGAACAATGAACATCCACCAAAATAAAGTTATCTTTCTTCATTTTTTTTGTGATACAAGTGTTGAGACGATGCATTAAATCCAATACCAAGAGTTGCCATTCTTATAGATGCAACGAAAAACCATTGTATTCCATTGAGCCCACTTCAGACTCAACCGGCGTGAGTTTGACTGACAGGTCATTACAAACTTTTCCACAGTTGTAACATTAACAGTAAAAAACGAATGGCACCACCAATGGTGTGGAAGAGTCGCAAGAGTAAAAGGAATAATTTCTGTACTGGAGTGTACATTGTACAGTATAGGGCCATACAAAATGTTTTAATTTTTTGCCTATTTCTGTAGGTTTTTTTTGCATTTTCTCAGTTTTGTTTTTCCAGGTATCAGATTTGTCTCAGTCTTTTTTGTTTTTCGCTTTCAAAATCACACTTTTTATCAGGACACCAATTTGGATGAATTGTGTTCATGTCTTATGATAATCTTGGGCATATTAATTCTTTTTCTAATAAATTCAATACATTCAGTTTGATTTCCTACATTTTTGAATATTGTTGAATTTTGTTATTGTTGATTCCGTGATTCCATCCGCGTTCTCTGCATCATGGATTTTTATAGGGCACTAAGTGTAGGCAAAGCTCTCTAAGTATGGAGCTCAGTGGAGCCCAGAGGCTAGAATGCCACACCTTCTGCAGCTGTGCTTCTATGTTCTCCTGTTGGGAGGAAGTGGAATTCAATCAATCCACCATTGAGATGATAAAGCGGCCGTCAGTGGGGCTGGCCACGTTTATCAATTTCTGACAAATACGCTACCGGCAACATCAATCTAGCCTAATCCCACCAACTGAGGGACAGGTGGGATAGCGATCAGAAGGGTGCCCGTGACCTCCCTCTGTCGTGTCATATAAAGAGGAAAAGCATCTAGGTGAGGCAGCAGATAAGTGGAGGATCTTGTGTGACACACTCAAGATCATTGATGTCATTTTATTTGTTGACGTCAACACAATATTTTGTTACTCATTGATAAATTGGACAATACAATATTAATATGTGGCACTTAAAACTCACACTAAAGTAAAGGAACAATTTTTTGATGAGAGGCAGAACTTTAACGGAAGGTTCTCAGTCATTGAACTGTGTTGCTCTGACCATGATGAAGGACCTTCCCATTGAAGTGAATGAGGTTCCATGTGTTGCCGTTTTCCCTTCGCCTTACTTTTCGTTTTTGGCTGTATTTTTCTTTGTTAGTCATTCAAGTCTATTATGAAGATTGATTTCACACCACTTTAATCCTTTTCATTCTCTAAAGGTTGCAATTATGTTGTTGGAGCCACAATACCTCTATTGAAGTGGAGGTATACGTCTTTATGATTGGCCGCTCAAGAGAGCTACAGACATAAGTTGAAGGTATATTTCATGCCCCCATCCCTCACTTTTTGTTCAACACCCACCTGGCCTCCTCTGCCCCGCAGGGCTGCCTACTGAGAGTGCTCCAACTCTACACCAACAAACATTAGTCTGTAATGACAGCAATAACACTGCCAGCTGGGGAAATATGGGCTTTGGAGACTCAATCATGAGGTAACAAATAGGAACCAAACAGGCAAACAGTAATATGACTTCAAGGCAGTGGTGTTCTATTTGAAATAAAATAGTTTGAGCAAATATCGGAAATATATGTTGTCTGTGATCTAATGACAAGTCAAGGACGAGAAAGCACAAAGGAAGTTGCAGAAATGAAACAGTTCAAATCATCTCTGAATATGCCATTCCCCTATTCCTTTCATCTCTCTCTACAGAGAACAGATAGGCTTTTGAAAAATGCTGTGTGGCAGTCAGTATAAACAGGAAGACATACCGGTAGCCTCTGTCAGGCACAGGTAAAGTATGACCCACTCAACAGACTAGAAGATTTCTCTAACATGACGAATCATTTCCATGTCAGCAAAATCAATGTAGTGGCAGAATAGCTGGCAATGAACTCCAAGAAATGTGCTGAGACATTCCTTCTATTAGAGGGCCCTTGCCTTGTTTTGCCTCTACTAAGCCTAATTATTAAAATCTTGAGGTGCTACACATTAAACAGGTTCCCTACTTAAGATTTAAAGTGGTTGGAAATCTCTGAGGTGAGGATTTATAATTTCAAAAACAATCTAGGTGAAACCACCTTGCATCCATCTTGGTAATGCCCCACCTTTGTGAAAATATTTTTAAAACTATGGAAAGGCATTTATTAATGTCTTCATTCATTTTTGCCACATTGTATTCAATTACAGACACTTTAATGCATACTTTTAAAGTATATTATGTGAGCTAAACATAAACAAATATATATGTACAGTACCAGTCAAGAGTTTGGACACCTACTCATTCAAGGGTTTCTTTATATTTTACTATTTTCTACATTGTAGAATAATAGTGTTGACATCAAAACTATGAAATAACACATATGGAATCATATAGTAACCAAAAAAGTATTAAACAAATCAAAATACCTTGGTAACGATGTGCTCTGAGAGTCAGCAAGCAAGTTCAAGAAGTGAGTGTTTTAATGAAAACATGCAACATAATCCAAAACAAGAGACAAACAATGCACAGACCTGAAACAGAAACAATGCCAACTGGGGAAGGAACCAAAGGGAGTGACATATAAAGGGAAGGTAATCAAGGAGGTGATGGAGTACAGGCGAGTTTCATTTTGCGAGTAACGATGGTGACAGGTGTGCGCCTTAACGAGCAGCCTGGTGACCTAGAGGCAGGAAGCCGACCAAAATGACCGATCCCGGGAAACAGGAGCGGACCGGTCACCTCTGAGGCGCAGAATTCTGATGAGCCGGCTGAGACCTCCCCGGTTGCTTCGGTCCTGACCCCCGGACCTGACACCACGAAACACGAACAACGCACAGACCTGAAGCCGAAACAGAAACAATGACGACTGGGGAAAAAAACAAAAGGAGTGTGATATTAATAAAGGGCAGGTAATCAAGGAGGTGATGGAGTCCAGGTGAGTTTCATTATACGCTAATGCGCGTAACAATGGTGATAGTTGTGCGCCGCCTTAACGAGCAGCCTGTTGACCTAGAAGCTGGAGAGGGAGCACACATGACACCCTTTGCCTTGATGACAGCTTTGCACACTCTTGGAATTCTCTCATCCAGCTTTATGAGGTAGTCACCTGGAATGCATTTCCATTAACAGGTGTGCCTTGTAAAAGTACATTTGTGGAATTTCTTTCCTTCTTAATGCGTTTGGGCCAATCAATTGTCTTGTGACAAAGTAGGGGTGGTATACAGAAGACAGCCCTATTTGGTAAAAGACCAAGTCCATAGTATGGTAAGAACAGCTCAAATAAGCAAAGACAAACAACAGACCATCATTACTTTAAGACATGAAGGTCAGCCAATGCGGAAAATTTCAAGAACTTTGAAAATGTAGTGCAGTCGCAAAAACCATCAAGTGCAATGATGAAACTGGCTCTCATGAGGATCGCCACAGGAATGGAAGACCCAGAGTTACCTCTGCTGCAGGGGATAAGTTCATTAGAGTTACCAGACTCAGACATTGCAGCCCAAATAAATGCTTCAGAGTTCAAGTAACAGACACATCTCAACGTCAACTGTTCAGAGGAGACTGCGTGAATCAGGCCTTCATGGTCGAATTGCTGCAGAGAAACCACTACTAAAGGACACCAATAAGAAGAAGAGACTTGCCTGGCATCCACAATCACCTGACTTCAACCCAATTGAGATGGTTTGGGATGAGTTGGACTGCAGAGTGAAGGAAAAACAGCCAAGTGCTCAGCATATGTGGGAACTCCTTCAAGACTGTTGGAAAAGCATTCCATGTGAAGCTGTTTGAGAGAATGCCAAGAGTGTGAAAAGCTGTCATCGGGGCAAAGGGTGGCTACTTTGAAGAATCTCAAATATATTTTGATTTGTTTAGCACTGTTTTGGTTACTACATGATTCCATGTGTGTTATTTCATAGTTTTGAAGTCTTCACTACTATTCTACAAATGTAGAAAATAGTCAAAATAAAGAAAAACCCTTGAATGAGTAGGTATGTCCAAACTTCTGACGGGTATTTATTGCTTAAAGTATATATATTTTTTATTATTTATGTTACTGTCCCCAATATAACAAAAACATGCTTAAATACATGAAACGTTGTCCTTGAAATTTAATTTAATTACTGTAGAATTTCATTAATTCCTATGGAGGACTGCTCCAACTAGGGAGTGCCAATATGGCACACAGTTGGCTTTAAAGTATTTTTATTTTTTTATTTCTTATGTTACTGTCCCCAATATAACAAAAACATGCTTAAATACATGAAACTTTGTCCTTGAAATTGAATTGAATTACTGTAGAATTCCATTAATTCCTTTGGAGGACTGCTCCTACTGGGGAGTGCCAATATGGCACACAGTTGACTTTAAAGCCTCTCGATGGCCAATACATAGCATTATCAATCCAGGGTTTATACATCATCAATTCTCACTGCCGTAATGTTATTTTAATATCATAATACTCCTGACATGATTATCTCGTGTATGGGTGAAGCTTCTCATGGATATGAGCTATTACTCAAAGATGAATGTGTGTGTGTGTTGTATTCGTGGGTCTGATAGTATAGTATGCCCTATGTGTGGGTGAGTGTACTGTATGTTTAGGAGTGTTTGTGATTTTTATTCCCAGTCATCTCAACAGCCCCTTGTTCTTGGAGCACCTCTCATTAATCTTTCATAGGTCCTCTAGTCACCGTGTGTATACTTTGGGCAATTAGCCGGTGTTCCCTGCTGTACAGTCTGGCCTGTGGTGAGCGAGTGATAAATCTTTGACGCGGTAGGTGTTGATAAATCAGTGGCAACAGGCCCCTTTAGGATCACCTCCACTACCATCATTAGCAACCAGGATGCATCATAAGGTGGCTTTATAGTGAAGTGCTATTGATCTCCATAAACGTGTAGGGAGCAACATGTTCTCTTGCTCCTATCACGGTTATGTTGCGTTCTTCGTTTTGCTCCTGAAATGATGATTTGCTATCTCAGTCACACTTCAAACCATCCATGAGGTTGTTTGATCTCTCAAGTACTGACACAGTCCTCCTAATTTGAGGCCAACTGAGAAACGACTGATAGTTTAGGCCGTGATCCTGTGTTTTGTGTCTCTCTCTCTCTATTTGTTGTCTTTAGTCTGACGGAAGAGATCATTTGATGCACCGGTCTGCGTTTGACAGTGTTGAGATTCACCCGGTAATTGTGGCAAGTTTTTCTTCATGAGCCTTACATACAGGCCAAGTGAGGTGGTGTTTAATCTGGAATTTGTTCTGGAAGTTGCATTTTAACAGACCAATAAGCCTGAGGTGAATAAAAACACGACAAAACATCCCTTGAAATTTGCAAGATACAGAGAAATGTACAGTTTAGGAAGAAAATTGTGCTTACAAGTGATATGGACAACTTCAAAGCTAAGGCAACAAATGATCAATGCATTGATACTGAGTAATAAAGCAGAGAGGAGTTCAACTAATTGCATTGATGGCGTCAGTCTACCCAATACAAACTATTTAATCATCATTGACAAGGCCCAATGGATACCCTGATGAAGGTAGTTTAATCGCAGAATACATTGTCAGAAATACTGCTTGCAAAGACTTCCCAACTCTTTAATGGGTCTATTTGGATACAGAGTATACAGTGGGTCAAAAAAAAGTATTTAGTCAGCCACCAATTGTGCAAGTTCTCCCACTTAAAAAGACAAGAGAGGCTTGTAATTTTCATCATAGGTACATAGGTACACTTCAACTATGACAGACAAAATTAGAAAAAAAATCCAGAAAATCACATTGTAGGATTTTTAATGAATTTATTTATTTACAAATTATGGTGGAAAATAAGTATTTGGTCAATAACAAAAGTTTATCTCAATACTTTCTTATATACCCTTTGTTGGCAATGACAGAGTTCAAACGTTTTCTGTAAGTCTTCACAAGGTTTTCACACATTGTTGCTGGTATTTTGGCCCATTGCTCCATGCAGATCTCCTCTAGAGCAGTGATGTTTTGGGGCTGTTGCTGGGCAACACGGAATTTCAACTCCCTCCAAGGATGTTCTATGGGTTTGAGATCTGGAGACTGGCTCGGCCACTCCAGGACCTTGAAATGCTTCTTACGAAGCCACTCCTTCGTTGCCCGAGCGGTGTGTTTGGGATCATTGTCGTGCTGAAAGACCCAGCCACGTTTCATCTTCAATGCCCTTGCTGATGGAAGGAGGTTTGCACTCAAAATCTCACGATACATGGCCCCATTCATTCTTTCCTTTACACGGATCAGTCGTTCTGGTCCCTATGCAGAAAAACAGCCCCAAAGCATTATGTTTCCACCCCCATGCTTCACAGTAGGCATGGTGTACTTTGGATGCAACTCAGCATTCTTTGTCCTCCAAACACAACGAGTTGAGTTTTTACCAAAAAGTTATATTTTGGTTTCATCTGACCATATGACATTCTCCCAATCTTCTTCTGGATCATCCAAATGCTCTCTAGCAAACTTCAGACAGGCCTGGACATGTACTGGCTTAAGCAGGGGGACACGTCTGGCACTGCAGGATTTGAGTCCCTGGCGGCGTAGTGTGTTACTGATGGTAGGCTTTGTTACTTTGGTCCAAGCTCTCTGCAGGTCATTCACTAGGTCCCCGCGTGTGGTTCTGTGATTTTTGCTCACCATTCCTGTGATCATTTTGACCCCACGAGGTGAGATCGTGCGTGGAGCCCCAGATCGAGGGAGATTATCAGTGGTCTTGTATGTCTTCCATTTCCTAATAATTGCTCCCACAGTTGATTTCTTCAAACCAAGCTGCTTACTTATTGCAGATGCAGTCTTCTCAGCCTGGTGCAGGTTTACAATTTTGTTTCTGGTGTCCTTTGACAGCTCTTTGGTCTTGGCCATAGTGGAGTTTGGAGTGTGACTGTTTGAGGTTATGGACAGGTGTCTTTTATACTGATAACAAGTTCAAACAAGTGCCATTAATACAGGTAACGAGTGGAGGACAGAGGAGCCTCTTAACCAGTTGGATTTAATTTAACCAGCTATTTTCATTTTTGGTTGAAAAACGTTCCCATTTTAAACAAGATATTTTGTCACGAAAAGATGCTCGACTATGCATATAATTGACAGCTTTGGAAAGAAGACACTCCAACAAGGAAGTGCCGCATTTTTTGAAACCGCCTCATGCCAATGACTCCTTATATGGCTGTGAATGAGCTATGAATGAGCTTATGTTTTCCACGTTTTCCCCAAGGTATCTACAGCATTGTGACGTCTTTTTAGGCATTTCCCTTGAATAATGGCTGTAAGGGACCATATATGGCATGTGGTCACATGGTGTCTCCCGCAGAAAACCTTGCGTAAAATACTGAGGTAGCCATTTTTCCAATCGCTTCTTATGAGAAACCAACTGCCTCGACGGGTATATTATCGAATATATTTGTTAAAAACACCTTGAGGATGGATCCTAAACAACGTTTGCCGTGTTTCTGTCGATATTATGTAGCTAATTTTGAAAAAGGTTTGGCGTTATAGTTTTAGCATTTTTTGGTCGATTTCTCAGCCAAGCGTGGTGAAGAAACCGGAGCTTTTTCGCCTACAAAAATAATATTTTGGGAAAAAAGGAACATTTGCTGTCTAACTGGGAGTCTCCTGAGTGAAAGCATCTGAAGTTATTCAAAGGTAAATTATTTAATTTGGTTGCTTTTCTTATTTTCGTGAAAATGTTGCCTGCTGCCAGCAGAGCCTAGCATAGCATTATGCCATGATAAACTTACACAAATGCTTGTCTAGCGTTGGCTGTAACACATATTTTGAAAATCTGAGATGACAGTGTTGTTAACAAAAGCCTAAGCTTGTGTTTGAATGTATTTATTTCATTTCATTTGCGATTTTCATGAATAGGAAAAGTTGCGTTATGCTAATGCGCTTGAGGCTATGATTACGCTCCCGGATACGGGTTTGCTCGTCGCAACTAGTTAACCATTAAAGAAGAAGTTACAGGTCTGTGAGAGCCAGAAATCTTGCTTGTTGACTAAATACTTATTTTCCACCATAATTTGCAAATAAATTCATAAAAAATCCTACAATGTGATTTTCTGGGGCGAGAAAATCTAATTTTGTCTGTCATAGTTGATGTGTACCTATGATGAAAATTACAGGCCTCTCTCATCTTATTAAGTGGGAGAACTTGCACAATTGGTGGCTGACTAAATACTTTTTTGCCCCACTGTATGTGTAGAATTCATCAAACAGACCAACTAAGACATCTAATGACAGACTCTTATCTATTTTCATCCATAAAGATGCAAGTAGTAAAATCATACTAATAAGCATGTCCTCAAAGGCTGGTTCTTGTAATGTATTTGTTATATGCCAGCAGGATTTCATCAATATCGAGTGATCTCTCTGTCTGAACATATAGTAGTCACTAGGTGGGAAGGAGAGAAAGGACACATAAGACATATCTTCAAAGCATGGTGGCATTTTCTGTATGTACCTCTGTCTCTCCCTTTATTGCTGTCTGAAACACAGACACACACACAGACAGACACAGACACACACAGACAGACAGACAGACAGACACACACACACACACACACACACACACACACACACACACACACACACACACACACACACACACACACACACACACACACACACACACACACACACACACACACACACACACACACACACACACACAGTAGTGAAGCAGCTCTAATTGTTTATTATATTATATTATTATATTATGAATTATTCGACTCAAGTCAGTCTCTCAAATAATGAATATTAACATTTGAGATAAAAGATTAGCCAGAAAAGGGTGAATTATATCAAACATTAACATCTCAAACATGGATTGTGTTTATTAATTATTAATAACAAACTCAAACTTCAAAAAGAGGTTAAGGAGCTCTCTTTATATTTCCAAAAGCATTCTATCCCTCAGGCTTGTGTGTTTACAATCTTCAGTCAGAGGCTAGGTGAAGGTTATGATTACACACAGATTTTCTCACCTCTCTCAGACCTGTGTGAACTCCTGATTAGAGTGAATAGCTTGCTGGGAGTAGGAAATTCAATTATGTTGCCTTGGAGGCACCTGTGAAATAATGACTATATTCTTTTCTCACCTAGCAAACACTTTTTTCTCTGCAAATCAACACTGAATCAAAATGGGTAGTCTTTCTGAGAAACTATTGTAACAACATATTGATGTACAGTAACAGCATGCAGTTATATAATGTAACATTGTAATAACAGGTTCACATCCCTTCCGTGTTTTACATTGTAATACCAGGTTCATGTCCCTTCTGTGTTGTATATTGTAAATCCAGGTTCATGTCCCTTCCGTGTTTTACATTGTAAATCCAGGTTCATGTCCCTTCTGTGTTGTATATTGTAAATCCAGGTTCATGTCCCTTCCGTGTTTTACATTGTAAATCCAGGTTCATGTCCCTTCTGTGTTTTACATTGTAATACCAGGTTCATGTCCCTTCTGTGTTGTATATTGTAAATCCAGGTTCATGTCCCTTCCGTGTTTTACATTGTAAATCCAGGTTCATGTCCCTTCTGTGTTGTATACGGTTCCGGTTGGAGCGAGTGGTCGCATCTGCACGTCGCTCCAACGGGTAGTATAACTTTTTCATTATATTTCATTATATCACAACGGTTTGATTTGTCTTATCTTAGCAATTTCTTCTCAGCTAGCTACATAGCCGTCTTTGTATCAAAGATAATTGCGTAATTATCGTATTTCGCCGTCCTAACGTAGTCTTCACTAGCCAGCTAGCTAACGTCCACTGATTAGCTGCACTGGAGAAACTGTTACACTCAACTGAACGACTTGATTAGTTTAGTGTTAGCTAGCTACATAGCTGTCTTTGCTGTCTTCGTATCATCGTATCATCGTATCCAAGATAATTGTGTTGTTTAGGTTTAGAGTGTGTAGTCTTAGAGTGATTATCTTAATTTACCGAGGTTAGCTAGCCAGCTATTTGTCGTCCTTAACGTAGGTGACTCTGCTAGCTAGCCAACAGCTAGCCAACGCTAGCCAACGTCTTCTGTATAGAACTCAACTACCCGGTCGCATTCACAGGTTGTATCACATTTTCACTTCATTTTCATTACAGTACAACGGTTTGATTTGTTTGATCGTAGCTAGCTACTTAGCTAGCTACATAGCCGTCTTTGTATCAAAGATAATTGTGTAGTCTAGAGCGATTTTCTAGGTTCGCTAGCCATCTATTGTCGTTCTTTTAACGCAACGTAACGTAAACAACACTGCTAGCTAGCCTGCTAGCCCCGAATAGCAACACTCCAGAAACTATTACACTCAACGGAACGACTTGATTAGTGTAGTGTCAACAACGCACCCACTGCCAGCTGGCCTACTTCAGCAGTACTGTATCATTTTAATCATTTTAGTCAATAAGATTCTTGCTACGTAGCTTAACTTTCTGAACATTCGAGACGTGTAGTCCACTTGTCATTCCAATCTCCTTTGCATTAGCGTAGCCTCTTCTGTAGCCTGTCAACTATGTGTCTGTTTATCCCTGTTCTCTCCTCTCTGCACAGACCATACAAACGCTCCTCACCGCGTGGCCGCGGCCACCCTACTCTGGTGGTCCCAGCGCGCACGACCCACGTGGAGTTCCAGGTCTCCGGTAGCCTCTGGAACTGCCAATCTGCGGTCAACAAGGCAGAGTTCATCTCAGCCTATGCCTCCCTCCAGTCCCTCGACTTCTTGGCACTGACGGAAACATGGATCACCACAGACAACACTGCTACTCCTACTGCTCTCTCTTCGTCCGCCCACGTGTTCTCGCACACCCCGAGAGCGTCTGGTCAGCGGGGTGGTGGCACCGGGATCCTCATCTCTCCCAAGTGGTCATTCTCTCTTTCTCCCCTTACCCATCTGTCTATCGCCTCCTTTGAATTCCATGCTGTCACAGTTACTAGCCCTTTCAAGCTTAACATCCTTATCATTTATCGCCCTCCAGGTTCCCTCGGAGAGTTCATCAATGAGCTTGATGCCTTGATAAGCTCCTTTCCTGAGGACGGCTCACCTCTCACAGTTCTGGGCGACTTTAACCTCCCCACGTCTACCTTTGACTCTTTCCTCTCTGCCTCCTTCTTTCCACTCCTCTCCTCTTTTGACCTCACCCTCTCACCTTCCCCCCTACTCACAAGGCAGGCAATACGCTCGACCTCATCTTTACTAGATGCTGTTCTTCCACTAACCTCATTGCAACTCCCCTCCAAGTCTCCGACCACTGCCTTATATCCTTTTCCCTCTCGCTCTCATCCAACACCTCCCACACTGCCCCTACTCGGATGGTATCGCGCCGTCCCAACCTTCGCTCTCTCTCCCCCGCTACTCTCTCCTCTTCCATCCTATCATCTCTTCCCTCCGCTCAAACCTTCTCCCACCTATCTCCTGATTCTGCCTCCTCAACCCTCCTCTCCTCCCTCTCTGCATCCCTTGACTCTCTATGTCCCCTATCCTCCAGGCCGGCTCGGTCCTCCCCTCCCGCTCCGTGGCTCGATGACTCATTGCGAGCTCACAGAACAGGGCTCCGGGCAGCCGAGCGGAAATGGAGGAAAACTCGCCTCCCTGCGGACCTGGCATCCTTTCACTCCCTCCTCTCTACATTTTCCTCCTCTGTCTCTGCTGCTAAAGCCACTTTCTACCACACTAAATTCCAAGCATCTGCCTCTAACCCTAGGAAGCTCTTTGCCACCTTCTCCTCCCTCCTGAATCCTCCGCCCCTCCCCCCTCCTCCCTCTCTGCAGATGACTTCGTCAACCATTTTGAAAAGAAGGTCGACGACATCCGATCCTCGTTTGCTAAGTCAAACGACACCGCTGGTTCTGCTCACACTGCCCTACCCTGTGCTCTGACCTCTTTCTCCCCTCTCTCTCAGATGAAATCTCGCGTCTTGTGACGGCCGGCCGCCCAACAACCTGCCCGCTTGACCCTATCCCCTCCTCTCTTCTCCAGACCATTTCCGGAGACCTTCTCCCTTACCTCACCTCGCTCATCAACTCATCCCTGACCGTTGGCTACGTCCCTTCCGTCTTCAAGAGAGCGAGAGTTGCACCCCTTCTGAAAAAACCTACACTCGATCCCTCCGATGTCAACAATTACAGACCAGTATCCCTTCTTTCTTTTCTCTCCAAAACTCTTGAACGTGCCGTCCTTGGCCAGCTCTCCCGCTATCTCTCTCTGAATGACCTTCTTGATCCAAATCAGTCAGGTTTCAAGACTAGTCATTCAACTGAGACTGCTCTCCTCTGTATCACGGAGGCGCTCCGCACTGCTAAAGCTAACTCTCTCTCCTCTGCTCTCATCCTTCTAGATCTATCGGCTGCCTTCGATACTGTGAACCATCAGATCCTCCTCTCCACCCTCTCCGAGTTGGGCATCTCCGGCGCGGCCCACGCTTGGATTGCATCCTACCTGACAGGTCGCTCCTACCAGGTGGCGTGGCGAGAATCTGTCTCCTCACCACGCGCTCTCACCACTGTTGTCCCCCAGGGCTCTGTTCTTGGCCCTCTCCTATTCTCGCTATACACCAAGTCACTTGGCTCTGTCATAACCTCACATGGTCTCTCTTATCATTGCTATGCAGACGACACACAATTAATCTTCTCCTTTCCCCCTTCTGATGACCAGGTGGCGAATCGCATCTCTGCATGTCTGGCAGACATATCAGTGTGGATGACGGATCACCACCTCAAGCTGAACCTCGGCAAGACGGAGCTGCTCTTCCTCCCGGGGAAGGACTGCCCGTTCCATGATGTCGCCATCACGGTTGACAACTCCATTGTGTCCTCCTCCCAGAGCGCCAAGAACCTTGGCGTGATCCTGGACAACACCCTGTCGTTCTCAACTAACATCAAGGCGGTGGCCCGTTCCTGTAGGTTCATGCTCTACAACATCCGCAGAGTACGACCCTGCCTCACACAGGAAGCGGCGCAGGTCCTAATCCAGGCACTTGTCATCTCCCGTCTGGATTACTGCAACTCGCTGTTGGCTGGGCTCCCTGCCTGTGCCATTAAACCCCTTCAACTCATCCAGAACGCCGCAGCCCGTCTGGTGTTCAACCTTCCCAAGTTCTCTCACGTCACCCCGCTCCTCCGTTCTCTCCACTGGCTTCCAGTTGAAGCTCGCATCCGCTACAAGACCATGGTGCTTGCCTACGGAGCTGTGAGGGGAACGGCACCTCAGTACCTCCAGGCTCTGATCAGGCCCTACACCCAAACAAGGGCACTGCGTTCATCCACCTCTGGCCTGCTCGCCTCCCTACCACTGAGGAAGTACAGCTCCCGCTCAGCCCAGTCAAAACTGTTCGCTGCCCTGGCCCCCCAATGGTGGAACAAACTCCCTCACGACGCCAGGACAGCGGAGTCAATCACCACCTTCCGGAGACACCTGAAACCCCACCTCTTTAAGGAATACCTAGGATAGGTTAAGTAATCCCTCTCACCCCACCCCCCCTAAGTTTTAGATGCACTATTGTTAAGTGACTGTCCCACTGGATGTCATAAGGTGAATGCACCAATTTGTAAGTCGCTCTGGATAAGAGCGTCTGCTAAATGACTTGAATGAATGAATGTATATTGTAAATCCAGGTTCATGTCCCTTCCGTGTTTTACATTGTAAATCCAGGTTCATGTCCCTTCCGTGTTTTACATTGTAAATCCAGGTTCATGTCCCTTCTGTGTTGTATATTGTAAATCCAGGTTCATGTCCCTTCCGTGTTTTACATTGTAAATCCAGGTTCATGTCCCTTCCGTGTTTTACATTGTAAATCCAGGTTCATGTCCCTTCCGTGTTTTACATTGTAAATCCAGGTTCATGTCCCTTCTGTGTTTTACATTGTAATACCAGGTTCATGTCCTTTCTGTGTTTTACATTGTAATACCAGGTTCACATCCCTTCTGTGTTGTATATTGTAAATCCAGGTTCATGTCCCTTCCGTGTTTTACATTGTAAATCCAGGTTCATGTCCCTTCCGTGTTTTACATTGTAAATCCAGGTTAATGTCCCTTCTGTGTTTTACATTGTAATACCAGGTTCATGTCCTTTCTGTGTTTTACATTGTAATACCAGGTTCACGTCCCTTCCGTGTTTTACATTGTAATACCAGGTTCATATCCCTTCGGTGTTTTACATTGTAAATCCAGGTTCATGTCCCTTCTGTGTTTTACATTGTAAATCCAGGTTCATGTCCCTTCTGTGTTTTACATTGTAAATCCAGGTTCATGTCCCATCTGTGTTTTACATTGTAACACCAGGTTCATGTCCCTTCCGTGTTTTACATTGTAAATCCAGGTTCATGTCCCTTGTGTATTTTACATTGTAAATGCAGGTTCATGTCCCTTCTGTGTTTTACATTGTAAATCCAGGTTCATGTCCCTTCTGTGTTTTACATTGTAAATCCAGGTTCATGTCCCTTCTGTGTTTTACATTGTAAATCCAGGTTAACGTCCCATCTGTGTTTTACATTGTAACACCAGGTTCATGTCCCTTCCGTGTTTTACATTGTAAATCCAGGTTCATATCCCTTCCGTGTTTTACATTGTAAATCCAGGTTCATATCCCTTCCGTGTTTTACATTGTAAATCCAGGTTCATGTCCCTTGTGTATTTTACATTGTAAATGCAGGTTCATGTCCCTTCTGTGTTTTACATCGTAATACTGTCAAACGTGTTTTTCCCACAGCAATGATCGAGTAAATGTACATTTTTATAAACAATGCAGCACTGTTATAAATGAATGTTGGATTGCATTCATTCACTGGATCAGCTTTTAGAATATAAAGGGAAAGGACCATACCTAGTCAGTTCGACAACTGAATGCATTCAACTGAAATGTGTCTTCCTCATTTAACCCAACCCCTCTGTAAAATTCCATTATTGACACCACTGCTTAGCCTACCAGTCTTACTGCTCAATATGCTATCTGATAATTGATAATTGTGCGCTGATGCAGGCCATTTACATCTCTTTGAAGATGTCACATTGCAATTATAGTGTTCATCAGTTTGCATTATACATTCACTTTGAACATGAATCATACAGATTTGTCTATAGAGTAGCACATGTTTCTCAGTGCCCAGCCAGTCCACAGCAAGTACGATCAGCATGTCCTGCAGCAAAGGAATGGTAACATCTATCCTTTGCACTGACTCATTGAAATGTGTATGAAACCACATGAGCGGTGTTTGAATAAATCAGCAAAATGGAGTCCAAAATAAGAGATTTGTAGAATGAAGGTTAGCGTCTGGGGATCTGATTATGACCGTTGTTCTGCTGCCATCGTCTCTCTCATGTCGCTTTTTCTTTCCCTTTCAAAACACGCCGTCAGGCCTGCAGCGTTTGTGAATATTTGAAAGTTTGGCCTTGAGGAAGAGAGGAGAGTTGGCATCTCCCTTTAGGAGAGGCACGGCAGCCTACACTGTGGAAGTGAGGCAGGAAACCCCTCAAACAGCGCAAGTCAAATGTAAAAAGTTCCTCTGTGCCTTTGTGCTGTGTCACCGCTTGGGTATTTAGAAGGGCTTGTATGAATTAACACATGTTGCTTCATGGAGCAAATATGAGAGGGATAAAAACAGAAACATATCAAATATTTCAATACATTTCCTTTAGATTAAAACTGATAACTCATTAAAGGACAACTCACAGACTTGCCATGCACATTATTCATACTGTAAATGTTTCATTAAGGTAAGATCTTACTTGACGTGTACTTAATGCATAATAAAGACAGAGTAAAATGTATTTGTAGTTGATCAAACAAGCACTACAGATAGACTTATCAATACTCTCCAGGGTCTAGTAAGATTTTCTGAAGAGTTAACCGTCGGAATCAAGGCCAACACTTTCCTTACCCACAACTCCAAAACTCACTAGATGTTAATTAGCTCTAGCTGGTAAAGCTAGTGTGGGACCGTAATTAAGTGACTTTGATTTTGATAGTGAAAGCTGAAGCTGAAGCTCTAGGGCATAAAGAGCAGGGGTTGCTGAGATAGCTCTTCAGTTTAGGGTTTGCGTGCCACGGCATGGGCGTATTCATTATGCCTATTCTGTTGCAAAATGTTTCTTAAACGGAAACAAACGGAACTAGAAACTCCCGTTTGGCCTAATGATTACAACCAAGGTTCCAGCTCTTTACTCATATAATCTCTCCTTGCATTTTATTAATCCGCTGAAGTTGTGTGGTCGCTCTAATTAAACATTGGAATCTATATCTGTGCATGGATATTTTTTCTTTACCCTGGCCTCAAAGTAGAGATAATCAATCAAATCTGATAGTATTGTACAGAATAGCCAGAAATACAGAATAAGTGGGGATGGGAGAACCTTGACCACCTGTCAGATTTCTTGTCAATCAGTCACCAAGAGTCAAAGTGCTTCCCACCAGTTTTCATTCACTTCTCAGCTAATCAACCTCCTACCAGTCTAATCTGTAAGTAAGTTCAAGTACACAGTTTCTTGAATGCTTCAGCAGAATTAGATTGATATTCCCATATTCTTAAAAGCTGTCACATGGAGAGAGGTTAAAGTGAGCACACTCTTAAAGGGCGTCCTATGCAGAGATCGATGGTCGAGAATATGGTGCACTGTAGAGAATACTAGACTGGAAGGAAATTGAAGTCACTCCCTTCAGCTCCCTTTCTCCCTGGCATGGTTTGCCTCTGCCCTGTAGGCACACGCACTACACACATTCAATAACAACACATTGGGATATTGGTGTCTCTAGAAACAAACACAGCGGGTAACATAGATTTTCTGTTTGACGTTGTGAGTGACAGAGTGGCTCATTTCTTCATTAAAATCACACAGGGACACTTCATGACAACCATGACTAGTGTTGTTTTGTCACTGTCTATATTGACACTGAACTTCAAGTACGCACTTCCTCAGAGAGTGATGTGATCAACAAGTTCACACACACACATGCATCTTGATTTATTTATGGGTTAGATGACAATGTCACGAAAACGATGCTTGAGCTTCAAGGGGGAAGAAGGCTGTGTATTGTTATGGTTCTGGATGGCCAGATACTGTAGCTAGCAACAATTACAAGAAACGGCCATTTGGTGATTTGTAAGTGGCTTGTTAAAGCTTGTTTGATCTTGTTCTTGATACCATGTCTTGTTTTGAGGTCACGTCTATGCTAATATGGATAACATTTGCTAGTTAGCAAACCAACAACTGTAACGATGTATTTGAGGGACATGTGCTCATTGTGCAACTTTATTTACAGTACCAGTCAAAAGATTGGGCACACCTGCTCATTCCAGGGTTTTTCTAAATGTTTTGTATTTTCTACATTATAGAATAATAGTAAAGACATAAACTATGAAATAACATAAAAGTGTTAAACAAATCAAAATAAATGGTATATTTGAGATTCTTCAAAGTAGCCACCATTTGCCTTTAAGACAGCTTTGCACACTCTTGGCAGTTCCCACATATGCTGAGCACTTGTTGGCTGTTTTGTCTTCACTCTGAGGTCCAACTCATCCCAAACAATCTCAATTGGGTTGAGGTCAGGTGATTGTGGAGGCCAGGTCATCTGAAGCAGCACTCCATCACTCTCCTTTTGGTCAAATAGCCCTTACACAGCCTGGAGGTGTACATGTAGAAAATAGTAAAAATAGAGGAAAACCCTTGAATGAGAAGATGTGTCCAAACTTGACTTTTCAATAAACATTAAAGACAACATATAGTTTACATGTTATCAACAGAGAATTTGTTCTAAAATCTTTTTGTTTTAATTACTATGTTATTTTCCACAGGCGATATTCTGTAGCTGACAGATTATTTACTGATTAACAAGGATGCAGGGACTCAATCTGTATTTCTGGACATAGCTATCATAGAGGAGGAAATATGAAACAAGAAGATCCTCCTTGTTCAAACACACAACCATAGACAACTGGGAGATGTTTGTTTACCTGACTTCTGCAAAACCTGGAACTCAGTACACAGTGGACTCAGATATATATTTTTGGGATGAAAGCTTGCACATTCTGTATGTACACAGCTAAGAATTGTGTTTTTTATTCCGATTTTTCAAGGGGTGCTGCATCACCTTCAGCATCCCTACTTACCGTGGCTATGCCAAGCTTTCAATAGAGCGATGGTGATTGGTGCGGAAGTGAGGTCAGGGTTCATACACTGTCCTGCCAAGTGAGGCTTCAAAAGGATAGTGTCTTCAAAGACTCTGGTTCGCTCCCTTCCCCCTATTGCACCTTAGATGACTGGATCCTCCAGACTCCCCTTTGACTGATAACTCTCCCAAAGCTTCAAAGCTAGGCAACTAGCTGCAATACAGGCCCATGACACCCCAAAGACCTCTACAAACTGTGCTGTTATCTACAGTATGTGGGGTTTCTCATTCGTCTATCAAACCTACAGGGAATATCACTACAACTTCTGACATGGGATGTTGAAGTCAGCATTCTGCTCATAAGGATTCAGCTTTCAGCTGCGGAAAGATTCTGTAGTTTGTTATTCTGTAGTTTGTTAGTGAAATATTACAACCTTTTGACATTTTAGTCATTTAGCAGATGCTCTTAGCAGCACGTCTGGTCCTCAAATGTACATGGAGGGCCAATGTCAATAACTTGCATGTCAGTCTCCTGGTTGGGAGTTGAGGAGAGATGAACTGCGTCACTGCTGGTCTTTGTAAGAAGTAGTGACATGCTGAAAGTATCTAATTGTCTGTTCAAACAGTTAACATACAGCTAAAAAAACATACATACCCCACAAGACATGCAATCAGGGTCTCTTCACAGTACCCAAGACCAGAAGAGAGTCTGGAAGAAGCACAGCACTGTATAGAGACCTCAAACTCAACTATGGACATCACAGTATTTTTCTCCATTGTTCCCTTCTAACCAGGGACTGGTTTAGACACGGGACACCAGGTGTGTGCAATTAATTATCAGGTAGGACAGAAAACCAGCAGACTCCAAACCTCAAACGGTAAGAGTTGAATACCCCTGATATATTCAGCAATGACTACATGGAATTCTCTTCCAGGTAACTCAGGCTAGCAATAAAATCTGTTTAAAAAACAGATAAAACAAAACCTCAAGAAACAACACAGACTTTAGAGACACACACCCACATACATTATTATTATTATTATTATTCATTTTTCTTTATGTTCTCTTTCATCTTAAAATAGTGCTAGTGTTCTTTAGTCGTAGTATTTTTAGTAAAATTCAGTGGCGACACGGCATTCATTTGAGCCCCACCTGTTAAGCTAAAAAAAAGATATATACACATGAAATACTTTATTTAAATTTAAGAAATGGTGCCTGTTTTGCATTTATTTAGGAATTAATACATGTCACATATCAGTTTGCAAACAATGTATAAAAAAAAAATAAAGGCGCATGCAAACATTGTCTCTTTTTTACTTTCTTGAGTAAAGCAGCTCCAAAATGCAGGTGTTTCAGCCTAGCTCAGTGCTTTCTGTGGTTGTAGGGCAGCCAGTGGAAAATACAGGATGTCGGGGTTGGTAATGTTCTCTAGCTGTGATTGGCTCCGTGTTCTGTCACTCGTGGGGACACTACGTCACGGCAAAATCTATGGGGAGAGCTCGAAAATTCAAGTCCCTTTGGTGCTGCCATAGAGTTGTATTAGAAGTGCCCATCCAAAAAGGCTCAAGGTCATTGGCCACAGATAAAATCAAATCACATTATATCTACTGTAGTTTTGATTGGACTGATCATGTCAACATCATACTTTCAAAATCTTAGCTAGCAAGCTAGCAGTTATCATCATGAATCAAGTTGACAATATACTGGCAAAGCCTTTTCAATATGAAAAGAAATGAAGAGAAATTATAGATAAAACGTATCAGGGCTCATTGGCTATTGGACATAAACATTATACAACAAGATGGAAATCGCAAATTCAACAATGCGTTTTGAAGGAATCAGTGGCTTACTGCAAGCATTAGTGGAGTGGGTGTGTGATCCAAGTCTGAGTTTAAGGGTCTCTTTTCCTACAAGAGCACAAAACGTGGAGGCTACATTTAAAGCTGTCTTTGAAAAGCCAGTCTTAATTAAAGGGGCATTGTTGTATTTTGAGACAGTTTTGAATATGCAAATAAGCCAATAGGCAGATGGGTATTGTCAAATTTTCTGTATGGTAAAAATAATAAATTATATTTTGTAAAGTGGTTTCTTGCATCATACAACACAATACAATGCAATTTACAGTAACCTATTTGACCCATGGTGTCACAGACCAAGTAAATAATCATAAATTCATGTCAAGCCCTTCATAATGTAAAAACGTTTTTAAGTCTCATGCAATGTAGGCCTGCATTGAACACCACCTATAGGCTTTATCATAGAAATCAAAGCTATTTCCATGTGAAAATGTTCTAGGATTTGTTACACTGGTTTGGTTGGTAGGCCTACACTATGCTCAAACAGTCACAATAGCCTATTGGCTACTGTTGAAAACTGTAAGGGTACAGCCTCAGTGTCCACTGTAAACGCGCACCGGAAGTTGCACAAATGTCAAGTTTCCGCTCACAAGACCTAAAATGTATCATTGGTCGTGTTGTTCTTTAGTCATAGTGTTCTTAGTTAAGATTTGTGTTGCTGTTCCTGTCCATTAGAGAGCTAATTTTGTCATGCGCTGTTTTGTGTGGACCCCAGGAAGAATAGCTGCTGCTTCTTCTACAGCTAATGGGGATCTGAATAAAATAATTGTAAAAAATCCTAAATCTTATCCAGAGCAACTTAGTTAGGACTTGAGCAATTCAGAAAACAAGACACAGTAGTTTCAGCACAATCTCCATTTATTCCATCGACAAAACTCATACAGTAGGGGCACAACACATCAGGAAAACCATAGATCTGTTGCCATCATAGACAGAGGACTCATCTTTGTATCTGTGCCATTTTAGCTTCATTTAACTAGACAACAAATTCATATTTACAATGACAGCCTACCCCAGACAAACTTTAACCCGGGACAACTGTGTGCCGCCCTATGGAACTCCCAATCACGGCCGGTTGTGAATCAAAGCAGGGTATGTAGTGATACCACTAGCACAGTGCCTTAGACCTCTGCACCACTCGGGAGCACTAGCATCTGTTACATGAGCAGCGCCATTGAGGCCGTCTCCATTTTATTGTAGTCAATTTTCTTCACGATTGGCTGATCCCTCCTGATGACCCAGTTAGACATGGACTACAACAGGGTCACCGGGTGGGATCAACCAATGAAGTTGTAAGTCCCACCCAGTTGATGACATTAAAATGGAGCTACAGTACCCATGCTAATATGGCCTATATTTCTCTATGGTTGCCGTCACCCTAGACAAAGTTGGCTCTAGAATCATTCTTCCTCCTAGTATTACATTAATAAATACCACTTGACATCCATATATCTGGCATATCAGGTCTGAATCAGTTGATGAAAAGGCCTGGATGAAAACAAGCAACAGACAACAATGGCCCACAATAACAGGGTTTGAAGCTGCCTGCTTTAAAGCATGAATAAGTGCAATCCTGCACAACAACAACTAGACATCTTTCACTGCTTGACCTGAGGTAAATGACTCCAAAACAGACTTGGCAAGTTTGATACAGTCTTTATTGCTGTCTCACATAACCTCCAGGGGAGACAAACAGAGAAAGGAAAACAAGAAAAAATCCAGTCAAATCTTTAACAAATCTCCAGTTTAGTGTTCCTTCAGTCTCAACTGTCATTTAAAGTGCATCGCTGATTAGCTTACAAAAAAAAAAATCCACTTGCATATAGGTAAACCACAGTTGTTAGGCATATAGCGTTGCTTCAATATCAGTATCTATATTGGTTAATATAGCTGTTGTTTCTTACAATATTGCACGTTATGCAATGGGATAATGTATTACAGCAGGATGGGTGGATAGGTGATTTGACATGAAATACAGAAACAAGAAATGCTACGCATTGAAGATAGACAAATACCCCTCACAACGGTTGTAACGGATGTACACGGTTGTACACTTTAGTAACTAAGTAAGTAATCAGCAAATGAGTTAACTGGTGTGTAAACATCTAGTGGTTTATGTGTAAGTAGTGGAGAAACAGGAGGGAACTCTAGTCCTGTTGCATTAACAGTGTAGGTAGATTTACAAACATTACTTAACCCCCATTTTGTTAGAAATGTGATCAGAGTAAGCCCAAAGCCTTGACAGACAGCCAAACAGCAGTGGACAACCCTATCCTAAACTGAACCTGCACAATTGCATCAAATATGTAATCTTTAACAACAGCTACAAACAAGTAAAGTATAATATCCTAATGATGATAGGCAGGCAGCTATGTTCCATTAACTAACACGATGAACAAGGCTTGCTAGTTTTGCCACTAAAGAGAAAGTATTAGAAATGGCTAATTAATTAATTCCTCTTGTTTTGTTGTGTAACCGATGTGAAATGGCTAGCTAGTTTGCAGTGGTGCGCGCTAATAGCGTTTCAATCAGTGACTTCACTTGCTCTAAGACATTGAAGTAGTGGTTCGCCTTGCTCTACAAGGACCGTGACTTTTGTGGCGCGATGGGTACCGATGCTTCGTGAGTGACTGTGGTTGATGTGTGCAGAGGGTCCCTGGTTCGAACCCGGGTCGGGGCTAGGGGATGGACTAAAGTTACACTAAGTTACAGTTGCAGTGTGGGCTCTTTGTTCTGGTTTAGCTAGCTCAGGGGTCTCCGGCAATTTATAACATGAGATCTACTTTTAAAAATGCTGCGAGTTACTCATTTATTTGCTTACTTTTTTCTGTTGTTTCACTCAGACAATTACAATTACTTATTGAAAAACAACAACATTGGATGTTCAGAGTCCATGTCAATGCATAAATCACATCAAAATAAAAATGTTACGGTCTTGAAAAAAATAACAAATGTATACATTTGAGTGTGATTCCCCTTTAATTCAAGTGTACACCTAGCAAGAGACGAATGTGTTTGGCTAGCGATTTATCTGTTTAGGCCTAGTGTACATCATGGCAGAGTACGGGATGCGAGATCGACCTGTTGGACCCCCGAGATAGTTATACTCCTGCTTTAGAATAATTGATGAAAGCTATTGATTGGCTGATGGAAAGAACAGCATTACCCTTTCTCCCTGGCTTTATTTATGTGGCCTGTGGGCACATACTGTACACCTGACACACACACACACACCCAGTGAAAACACTGCCAGATTGGTGTATCTAGAGACTCACACACATCCTCCCTTCTCACTAAAAACCAAGGTCCTATTGATTTCTCTGTTTGGAATTACCAAGCAGTATTGACTGACAGGTCCGGATGGCATGGGACATCTCACCATGGCAAACACAAATATTCTCTCTCCCACAAAACAGACAGACACACACACACACACACAGTCCTGTCATCACCTGGGCTCAGCTCAGTCCCCAAGGACCACACTGGCACCCATCTTGTCTTGCTGTAGGGGACAGATGGATCAATGTCCCTATGAGAACTTTCCAGAAGTGTGTGTGTCTCTCAGTCAGTCAGATTTATACTAAATAAAAAACAAGACACCGTTGACCATCTAGCTAACTGTAATAAATTACTTGAAACAACACTACTGTGTACATTGATTTGAATTTATGGACAGCGCCAAAGTGGTGAGAGTATTTGGTGTGTGTGTGTGTGTGTGTGTGTGTGTGTGTGTGTGTGTGTGTGTGTGTGTGTGTGTGTGTGTGTGTGTGTGTGTGTGTGTGTGTGTGTGTGTGTGTGTGTGTGTGTGTGTGTGTGTGTGTGTGATGTGTGTTATGTGTGTGTGTTTCATGTGTGCATGGTATTAATCGGTACTGTAAAACAGAGAGTGCCAGAGGCATTAACTTACAGCCATAGCCCACATTCATGGAAGCTGCCATAGTCTGTCAGAAACTGTTAAACACACTCTCCATGTCTGGATGCATCCAAACGTTAACCACTATTCTGAAGAGGAGATAAACATAACCCTCAAATCCTCAAACTGACCTTCGCCCTAAACTCAAAATACAATAAACACTGATGTTGATCTCAGAGGAAAGGGAGAGCACCCACACAGACACACATCACCTTACATACTCATAGAGGTGGAATAGGACGTCAAGATGAACTGTGGTTTATTCAGGAGAATTCTGTTTATGTTTGAGCCTCTTTCTTTGAATGATTCTTCATTCAATCCACTTCCCTGTTTGAGCAGAAAGCTCCACTCCTTACCCCCCCCCCCCCCCCCCCCGCTTTTTTTCTGTCATTCTATGTTTGCCCTCTGGGGGAAATGTAACATTGCTGATGTCATGGAAGACCATGGTCAAACCATGTTCTGCTGTTACAGAGGAAGGACCCAAGTGAGTGTGAGTAGAGTTGACCGGAGCATTCTGTACAGTCTTGGCATTCTTAAAGAAAACACACAAGTGAGATTACCAAATAAAAAAATATGAATGTTTGTCATATATATAGAAATAATGACTATGTGCAATGAAAGGTTGCTAAGTAAGTAACTGGACAATTTATGAAGGAGATTTGTCAGTTAGAAACAGTCCCTCCACGTATCTCAGTCATAACCATGAGGCTGTGGAAGAGGAGAGATGTTATACAGTATAGTATACAATATGTTTCATGATGTGAACTCTTCAATGGATCTTTGGCTTGGGGAGGCGTGACAGGATGGGGGGAACCAGGACTCTAGCTCTGAGAAGTCCCAGGTCTAACATTTCCAGACTAGGAGGCCTGGTGCTCTCGAGGTCCCTCCTGACCCCCAGCGTACGGGGCTGAGCAAGCACACCGTGGCCCAGGGAGGGGCCCACTGCCTGGGGACCAGAATTGAAGCAGGATAGACCCCTGGAGGGAGGCGGCAGCTGCTTGGTCCTGTGGTTGGCCAGCAGTCCTACAGAGCTTGATCGGAGAAGAGAGCCATTAGTGTACCTCTGAGGCAGAGCTGGGACAGACACACGCTTGTGGAGGCGAGGCCGCTGCAGGATGCGAGGGCAGCCAGGGCCCTCTGGAGAGGCTCGCTGCCCCCCGTCTGGCCTGGACAGCGCTCCTGTTGCTGGGCTGCTGGCTGCAGGGAGCCCCTGGGTAGGGCTGGGGGTGGTCCCAGGCCCTTCTCTGTCATTGATGTTGAGCTGGGTGCTGAGTAGCACACTCAACTCGTCTGGGTTGGGCACTGGGGGAGTGTCGACACCCCTGGCCGGGCTTCTAGCAGGGCGGTTAGAGTCTGTGCAAGGGGACCCATCTCCCCTGCTCCTCCTTCTCTGGGGGTCACTGTGGCCCTCGGTGAGGGCTGTTTTTACTAGTCTTTCCTGGGTGAGGTGCTCGTGGTGGCTGGGGCTGGAAGGCTGTAGTATTTGAAGCTATGGAAGAAAAACGAAAAACATACACATTATTATCAATTCACCAGTAGTGAGTTATCCTTCTTAAAGGTCTATAATTGATGAAGATGTTCATTTACAATGTAAATGTATTCTATCTACAATTTCAGGTGAGGTTTCCCCATTCACTTTTTCAATTCATTCTTGGAACAAAAACTTGCCCTTAAAATGGGTGAAAACTGTAGACTGTGGACAGCGAGCCAAGATTCTTTGCCCTGAGGACTTGTTTGTACTCTCTAACAATCAGTGAGAGTAGTAGTAGCAGTAGTCAAACAGTGGTCCTCCCACCCACCTAGCACAGGCCAGTGCATCAGACAAACAGCAGATCTAACACTGGGTAGAGTCAGGGAAGAGCACAGCTGGCTGCTAGTTGTGGGTCCTGAGTTCAGGGTGACCTATCAGTTAGTATGTGGTACGAGATTATTCTCCTGTCGGGAGAGAACCAGGCTGGAGCAAGGAAAGGCCATGGTTAGAGCAGGGTTTTGAGGGCAACCACACTCCACTCTTCTTTACCCTGTGGTGATATCCAGGGAGAGGGGAATGAAGGCTTGATGTTGTGGTGGTCGGGGTTGTGTCTCTCAGACAGCCTGAGGGTCATACATCAACCAGATGTCTGTAGACATAAAACAGACTGGTACACTAACTGGTCTGTGGGCTTATATACATCCTAGTAAAAGGTGGCTGCTGGGAGGAGCTATAGGAGGACTGGCTCATTGTAGTGACTGGAATGGAATACATGGAACGGAGCCAAACAAGCGGTTTCCATATGTTTGATACCGTTCCATGTATTCCATTCCAGCCATTACAATGAGCCAGTCCTCCCATAGCTCCTTCCACCAGCCTCCTCTGCTCCTAGTCCTTAACAAGTTCATGCTTTCAAGTCCTTTATTGTCTGTGAACCTGCAGTCAATAAAAAGGGACTATCTTGTGATGATCATCCTCCTAAATCCTACAAATCCTTAGGAGGCTGCAATCTTTATGATCTAGCAAGAGTCAGTACTCTAGTTGTGCTCCAGGGCCCTGTGTCAGGGTGGGGCTGGGTTGGGCAGTCAATTCAGGAAGTGATTTGAATTTAAAATCAGAAGAAAAAAACGTGCTTCTACCTTTCAGTTTATTGAGAAGTCATTAAAAACAAGTATCCTATTTCGATTATTGAATTGTATTGTTGGTTTACTTCCTGAATTGACTGCCTACAAACTGAATTGAGCCCAACCCTGCTCTGTGTGAATCCCTCCTAAGCCAAAGGGAACATACTTATGATGGCCCTGGTCTGGCCAAGGCAGTCCGCCTCAAACATCCAACAGGAGACCAGGGAGGCGTCTGTTCCAGCAGTAACCTGACAGAGGCAATGGGATGACTAGGCCCACAGCTCCACCTGGTGGTCATCTCCCATACTACATCAATCAGATATGGTAAACATCATGATCGTCTTTGGTGATTATGCTTTTTATTAGATTACCATGAGTACCTCCTGCCTGCAATTAATTTTTGATAACATTCTAGACATTGACAAGCACAACCACCAAAAAGAACAAATGTAACAAAATACATTACATCAAAAGTATGTGGACACCTCTTGTCGAACATCTCATTCCAAAATCTTGGGCATTAAAATATGGAGTTGCAAGAGCATTAGTGAGGTTGGGCACTTATGTTGAGCAATTAGGCCTGGCTCGCAGTCGGTGTTCCAAATGTGTTCGATGGGGTTGAGGTCAGGGCTCT
This sequence comes from Oncorhynchus gorbuscha, assembly GCF_021184085.1. Taxonomy (NCBI): domain Eukaryota; kingdom Metazoa; phylum Chordata; class Actinopteri; order Salmoniformes; family Salmonidae; genus Oncorhynchus; species Oncorhynchus gorbuscha. The sequence continues at coordinate 12,639,633 of NC_060180.1, read as the reverse complement.
GTGCAGACCAGTCAAGTTCTTCCACACCAACTGTCGACAAATCATTAATGTATGGACCTCGCTTTGTGCCAGGGGCATTGTCATGCGGAAACAGGAAAGGGTCTTCCCCAAACTGTTTCCACAAAGTTGGAAGAACAGAATCATCTAGAATGCCATTGTATGCTGTAGCATTAAGATTTCCCTTCACTGGAACTAAGGGGCCAAGCCCGAACAATAAAAAATAAGCCCCAGACCATTATTCCTCCTCCACTAATCTTTACAGTTGGCACTATGCATTGGGGAATGTAGCGTTCTCCTGGCATCACCAAACCCAGATTCGTCCGACTGCCAGATGGTGAGGTGTGATTCATCACTCTAGAAAGCATGTTTCCATTGCTCCAGAGTGCAATGGCTCAACACCACTCCAGCTGACGCTTGGCATTGCGTGTGGTGATCTTAGGCTTGTGGGTGGCTGCTCGGCCATGGAAACCTATTTCATGAAGCTCCCGACGAAACAGTTCCTGTGCTGACGTTGCTTCCTGAGGCAAAAAATTGACCGACTGACTTGTTGGAATGGTGGCATCCTATGATGGTGCCACGTTGAAAGTCACTGAGCTCTTTCGTAAGGCCATTCTACTGCCAATGTTTGTTTATGGAGATTGCATGTTTGTGTGCTCAAATTTTATACATCTGTCAGCAACGGGTGTGGCTGAAATAGCCAAATCCACTCATTTGAAGGGGTGTCCACATACTTTTGCTGATATATTGTATGTATGAAAAAATAGCACACCATATTGAAATCTAAAGCAGAAATGTGTAATTAAATGAGAAATCGAGTGAACAGTTTTCTATCCCACAGGAGTGGCCAGTGTATAAATAAGAGGTTCTACGTCTGTGATTTTGAGTGGAATGTCTATGAAGTACAATAGGACATCCCTTTATAACACCATTTACAAGTATCTGCCCGGGCTATCAAACCAGTCTCAACAACCCATCCCACTGTGTCAATAAAACTACAGTGATTTAAGCATAATGAGTGCAGAAGGACCTAGATATTGTGGAATTGAAAAATTATACTAATTTATCTCCCTGGAAATCCCCCTATTATAACCCTCTGAATATTGCCAATGATGATCATTATCTATTTCAGCTCTAGTTTAGTGCACAATCGTATATTGGTTGCTGCGAAAATAGTGGCAATTTCAATTTTGTCTATATTACACTGCTCAGATTAGAGCCAATGATACAGGGGGAGAGAAGCCTGATTGCTTTCATTTGTCGACTGCTGGCTTAGCTAAACTGTTTGTGATTACATAGTGGGACAGCGAAAGCTGACAACAGCGATAATGGGGCTTCAAATACATGTGGCCGTGTTCAGGAGTTGTACTTTTTTTTTGAAAGCCAATTTAAAAATACAGTAGATGTTTATTGATGCATGCATTATCATTTAACAGAGCAATGCAGGCCCAGCAGGAAGACAAGGTAGACTCCAAACTCAACCCAAGGCATGCAGATGCACATCAACATTGCATGCTTTCATTGTGCCACGTCATGCTACGCCAGCGTGCAGGGCCCAGGGTGATGGTTAGATGGTTACTGTACCACGCTTTGTCAGTGATGTAATGCACAACGTGCTCCATTCCTTGCCAAAGACATTATGGGAGAGGCAGAGGGAGAGAAAGAACATTGACATGGTATTCCCAGAGAGAGAGAGAGGCTGAGGGAGAGAAAGAACATTGACAAGGTATTCCCAGAGAGAGAGAGGCAGAGGGAGAGAAAGAACATTGACAAGGTATTCCCAGAGAGAGAGAGAGAGAGAGGGAGAGAGAGAGGCAGAGAAAGAACATTGACAAGGTATTGAGAGAGAGAGAGAGAGAGAGAGAGAGAGAGAGAGAGAGAGAGAGAGAGAGAGAGAGAGAGAGAGAGAGAGAGAGAGCGAGAGAGAGAAAGATGGGATGAGAGAGAGAGAGAGAGAGAGAGAGAGAGAGGGAGAGCGAGAGAGAGAGAGAAAGATGGGATGAGAGAGAGATCGATAGACAGATGAGAAAAACGAGCAGAAGGCAGACTGAGAGGGGAGAGACACACACAGGATTAAAACAGGGTTAAGATAGTAAGGTAGCTGAAAAGGAGCACTTGAGTGATGACATCTTCACTGGCATCCACATTTTCGCAGACAAATACCTTAACCAATAATCACTCCATCATGATGACTCAGTGTCCCATTCAGGCACAGAAAAAGACAGACATACCCACATTACACCTGAATTCAAGGGTTAAATGGTTAATTGCAAACAAGCTCAATCCAGTGCATTTGGCTACAACACATTAAAACAGCTCCCTCTTTCATCTCTCTCCCTCTTTCTCACTCACAGTCTGTGTTGACACGGTACGAGGTAGACGGCAAACCGGATGTCGTTGTTTTCAATAAGAGCATGACGGTCAATGCCATTGAGGTTACTGAAATCACCATAGCAACGCATTCCATCGTGCTCGTTTGCTTTTGCCGTCACAGTCTTTCTTGCTTTCTTGTCCCGCTATGCCGACTGGTATAACTGTTTTTGCGTCCCTCATCTAAACGCAGGATAATATCGTGTGTGGACTCATAACTCTGTCAATGCACCCCTTTGATTGTCCAGTGGGATTGCCACATTATGTTTGTCAATCCTAATACAAGAGCAGCCAATAGACTGCCCCAGACTGTGGAAACGCACCCTTCTTCGGAGTCTTGACTCCCTGTCACTGAACTCATCCAAGCATTAGCTAGTCTTGTTCCTTTACACTAGGGTGTCTGATAACGATCCAAGTCAATTTACTAAAACTATTCGTTGCGTTTGCTCACTCAACCTTGCTACCAACTGATTTCCCCAAACACACAGGTGACTGAACTGAACACCACTCACCCTCCTAACTGAATTCAAGTGTTAATGGGTAGATCATATTAAAGGAAGAAAGTAATGATAGAGAGAAACATGTCAAGGGGGGCAGACACATGGGATAATTGAGGGGAGCAGAGAAGGAGACAGAAGGGTAAGTGAGAGGGTCAGAGGGGGGTTGGGTTAGTGACTCACTCTGTCTGCGCTGGGGCATGCTGGTGCGGGGCGGCCCCTGGTACTGGCTCTGCCAGGGGGAGAGGAAGGGGGCGGGCAGCACACCCTGCACAGAGAAAAGACAAAGGAGGCGTGACATACACTGACACACACAGAGCGACTGAAACTGACACGCACACTGACACTCACTGACACACACTGACAGTCACACACACTAACACACATTGACTGACACACATTGACTGACACACACTGACAGTCACACACACTAACACACACACTGACACACATTGACTGACACACATTGACTGACTCACATTGACACTGACTGACATTGACACTGAATGACACACACACTGACACTGAATGACACTCACACTGACACTCACACTGACTGACACACACACTGACACACACTGACTGTCACACACACTAACACATACACTGACACACATTGACTGACACATTGACTGACACACATTGACTGACACACACTGACTGAAACTAACACACACTGACACTGACTGAAACTGACACACACGGACATGACTGAAACTGACACGCACACTGACACTGACTGAAACTGACACACACACTGGCACTGACTGAAACTGACACACACGGACACTGACTGAAACTGACACACACGGACATGACTGAAACTGACACGCACACTGACACTGACTGAAACTGACACACACACGGACACTGACTGAAACTGACACACATGGACACTGACTGAAACTGACAAACACGGACACTGACTGAAACTGACACACATGGACACTGACTGAAACTGACACACACGGACACTGACTGAAACTGACACACATGGACACTGACTGAAACTGACAAACACGGACACTGACACTGACTGAAACTGACACACACTGACACTGACTGAAACTGACACACATGGACACTGACTGAAACTGACACACACTGACACTGACTGAAACTGACACACACTGACACTGACTGAAACTGACACACATGGACACTGACTGAAACTGACACCCACACTGACACTGACTGAAACTGACACGCACTGACCGAAACTGACACACACCGACTGAAACTAACACACACTGACACTGACTGAAACTGACACACACTGACACTGACTGAAACTGACACACAAACTGACTGAAACACACACTGACTGAAACTGACACCCAAACTGACTGAAACTGACACACACACTGACTAAAACTGACACACAGACTGAAACTGACACACACACACTGACTGAAACTGACACACACTGACACTGACAGACACTGTTTTCTCCACAAGACATCCAGCCATGTTATGAGCGATTGTGTGAGTAGGAAGCATTACGTCGACGAGCATGAAAAAACACACACCCTGTCAACATCCTAACGTTAGTGGCATGACGTTTCAACTTTGTAAAGACCATCTACAAAAGTAAGAAAGGTAGAGTCACATATTGTAAAGCCAGTCACCCTGTCGCAGAACTAGTGCCTAATTTGACTTCTCATTTCCAGGTGAAGGGGTGCAGGGAGGAAGAAGGAAGGGTTATCAATCCAATCTCTCCATTTCACTCTGCAGCCAGGGACAGAAATCAATGTCAGTCAGCAGACATCAAGTAGCCCGAATCAATTGTACCCCACTGTTCCTCCCACCGCTACCACCAAGACCACATCGCTCACTCTGTCTGTTATTTGTCTCCTCTTACATCCTCACGCTCTGTTTCCCTGCTCTAGGATGTCAATGCAAAAACATAACACTTTTGAAAGGCATACAAGTTCAAATGCATGTTGTACTTATGTGAACCTCTCTCCAATACTTCCTTTATTTTCACTCGGTGTCTCTCTCACTCGCTCCTTCTCACAGTTACGTTTAGCACTGAATAATCAGACAGAATGTTTGTCTGTGTGTGAGGGCGAATGCCTGTCCTCAATAACCGCCCCAATCCCACCTGAAGAGTCCCAAACTGGGCATAAAAGTAAAAGCATTCTGGGTAAAAGAGGAGTGGAGGGGCGGCCGCAGGCGCTACGTTAACCAGAGATGACAGTCAACAGGTTCTCCTGACTGTTTGGGGCCGCCTCTTAAATTGCTCAAATCTCCTCAAGCCGAGAGGGACATATATGCATCTAGGGTGAAAGAGATTGGACTCCCTGGGGGGCCCCGCGCTATTTCAAAGACCCCCACGGTTAGGGAAGTGGATAAGAAATGAGGTTTCTGATCAACCTCCTCCCTGTCATTCTTGTACAACACAATTACAGCAGAAGCCTTCTGCATGGCCACCTGCCACGGCTTCATTTGCAGAAAGGAAAGTTTGAAATGGGAAAGAGGGCCTGGGCTTGCCTAGAGCTGACAGTGACTGGCATTTTTATTGGGCTGTCTGCAGATCAGGGAGAGCTTTCCCATCTTCATCTAACATTCTGGGGTGAAGACGTAGCTACTTCCCATGTCTGACAGTTCAGGGGGAACACTTTTACTTTACTGACTTTATTGTCCCAGTGAAATATTGTTGCAGTATCATGTACACGCTTAAAGTGGTGTTTAAATACAAATTGACAAAAAATGAATAACAGTTACATACAGTGTATACCGATGAAAGAAGACCAGCCTGCTGACCTTACTGGGTGGATAAGATCGGAACATTAACCAGAGCTGTTTAGAAGGTATATCACACCTGACACAAATGATTGTCCAGTTCTGTTTTTCGTGCCGGGGGTGTCCTATACCTGGGGGTGTCCTATACCTGGGGGTGTCCTATACCTGGGGGTGTCCTATACCTGGAGGTGTCCTATACCTGGGGGTGTCCTATACCTGGGGGTGTCCTATACCTGGGGGTGTCCTATACCTGCACCCAGAGGGGCGTAGTTCAAAGTCCAGGTACAGGGGGTGGTTTGGGTCTAAAAGTCTTTTGTGAGCCTTGCTGATGGCCCTGACCTTAAAGATCTCATCCAGGCCTGTCTGTTTGACTCCAAGTACCTTGCTTGCTGTGGTAATAATCCTTCTCAGCATATTTTCTGTCTGACAGTGGCATTGCCAAACCAACAAACAATACAAAACGTTTTTAAAAAGTGAACACTTGCTGTACAAAATGTACAGGAGTGGGGACAAATCAAATCCCTGTGGGGAGCCTGTGTTGGTGGTGCGTTGGTCTGATACACAGGGACCCACCTTGACCTCTGGCTCAGGAAGTCCAACAGCCACAACCCCCCACCCCCATTTAAGAAGAAGTCCCTTACGTGTGAGTCTCTGTGCCAGAATGTACGTCTGGGTTGTGTTAAAGGCAGAAGAAATGTCAACAAACAGAACTCTGACATGGGATTTGGCGCCCTCTAGATATCTATAGATCATGTTGAGGAGCGTAAGAATGGCAAAATCAACTCCTCTGTTGGTCTGATAGACTAAATGAAAAGGGTCGAGGACATGGCTTTTCACAATTTCCGCAAAGCATTTCATTACTAAGGATGTCAAGGCGACAGTGCAGTTGTCATTCGGCACAGAGGTTTTAGATTCTTTAGGAATGGGTATACTTGTTGAGTTGTTCCACAACAGTGGCAGGTGTTGCTGGATGAGGGAGGATTGGAAATTGTAAAAACACCAGATAATTGTTCAGCACAGAACTTTAACACTATTTTGTCTGGGCCTGGACTTCCGTGTGTATTACATTCCCTGAACTATTTCAAATCATCAACCTATTTAACAATAACCCGCTCACACATTTGTAATGACACTTTCATCAGTTGCACCTCGTCTGATTCAAATTGTGAGAAGAAAACATTCAGTTCATTAGCCATGTTCTGCCCCACATGTCCACTGATTTTGTCTGGGCCTCAGGCACACAAGTAGATGGACCCGTTATTAGATGGATTTGTCTTTCATCATGATGTCATTAGCATGCTAACAGTGTCTTGGCCTAGCATGTCAGTGTGATGCAGTAATAAAGTGTGCATACTGCTGTTGATTTGTTCATGATGAAGCAAAGCACAAGCAGTTATACTAGTAAAGTGTTCACTTCCCCTTTCATCTTACAAACTGGTCTGAGGCCTTATTTGTGGAGCATGGTGCCATTGCTTCTTACAAATGATCAAGGCATTAGCAGTTCTGCTAGCAGTGTCCTGAAGTACCTTGTATCATCCACTAGAAAAGTATTTTGCTAGTCTGAGGACAGCACCAAGAAAGGTGATACAACCCAGGTCTGTACACAAATGTTTACTTCAGTAGTTCTGGCAATTAAATTTGCACCTGTCTGATAATATGAAGTTGATTTACAAAGCAGCAGCGTTCTGGTGGTAGCTGGGGGCAGGGCGGTGAGTGTGGAATCTCTGGGGTCTCTCTCTCTCTCTCTCTACCTCTCTCCCTCTCTCCCTCCTGCTGACAGGATGACAAGAGCATATTGTCTAATTACCACTTCGATAATGATAGAAAGAAAGGGAGGGGAAAGGAGAGAGAAGGAGGAAAAGAAAATAGAAAAGTTTGAGGAGGAGAGACAGGAAGACAGTAATTAGCCTTTTGTCTTGGTGTGACGAAACAAGGTTTTGCATTCTATTATTCTTCCTGCCTGTTTGATTTTCTACATTATTAATGAGGCCGTTTGGTATTCCCCTGTTGTCTAAGCCCTTTGTTCAGAGACCTCTTCTCCTGTCCTCTTTCAATCCTGAACCTCCAGGCACACATGCACACTCTCTCGATCTCTCTCTGACGCTCTCGAATCCCAGCATTGCATTAACAGTGTATAAATTAAGCCATAGGGAGTTATATCTCATAACATGAGTACCATTCATATCTTCTGTAGTTAATGTGGACTACGTTAAATCTATCAAAGTGTGGTGTGTAGAAGACTCTCGTTCCATAAGAGATCAGAAAGCCCTGACAACATCCTGATCATGAGTATTGTATTGGGTAAACTCTGAGTATTGTATTGGGTAAACTCTGAGTAGTGTATTGGGTAAACCTCAAAAAGAGACTGGTAGGCAAGGACCTGGATGTCACACAACAACAGTATCGGTAGTAATTAGGATCAGAGAAGATATTTGACCTCTGATGAATTATTTCATTAATAAGATGAGGTTTAAGGGCGTTCCATAGTGACGTCGTGTGAGATAAGTCATGCTAGCCACATGTGTCCCACATCCGAAGACACATCCATAATTGGTAGACGGTTCTGATTCGAGAATTGCCATTTGTATCGCCAATCAGTGAACAAGAAACTATTAAACCCAGTTTTTAGATGCACACCCCTCCACAAATAAAAATCTAATATGGATGCCAATGTTTTGTTCTGGATTTGCACGCACACATTTCCTCTACTGCAAGACTGATTAGCTAGACAAACAGGTGTGAAACACAGACCAGTGTGCACGCAGTGAGGATACAACATGGAATGTGATGCCAATGGCGATTCTCCAATCAGAACCGTCTACAGATTATGGCTGTATCTTCGGATGTGGGACACAGCAGGTACAGTGATTGAAGCATGACTTATCTCACACGATGTCACTATGGAACGCCCTTAGACCTCATCTTATTAATGAAATAATTAATCAGAGGTCAAATATTGGGCCAATGTTCCACCTGCTCCAACAGTCCCTTTGAACTGTCTGTGGAGAAAGTGTGTGAGTGAGTGAGTGAGTGAGTGAGTGAGTGAGTGAGTGAGTGAGTGAGTGAGTGAGTGAGTGAGTGAGTGAGTGAGAGAGTGAGAGAGAGAGAGAGAGAGAGAGAGAGAGACAACAAGAATAATTAAATAGGGAAAGAATAAGCGAGAATGACAAATACAGAGGTAGAAAGAGATAGCCACTACACCTGCCTTGTGTGTAGATGGCTGAGGGCTGACGGCGTGTCTCAAACACACAGACAGTCTCACTATCCATTAAGTGGTTCCACCATTTAGGACAATGGTGATGGGGTGGGGGATCTGGAGGTGCAGTACCAGTGAGTATGTTGAATGGGAGGATAGGTTGTGAGGAAAGGGACTATAGGTGATGGACTGACTTGATGACTGACTAGCAGTGGACAGATGAGACTGGCTGTGGGACTCCATTCTCCAGGTATATATTATACAGGTGTACTCACGGCAGGGCTGTTTCCTTGTCCTCTCCAGGGGGTCTGTGTGGCCTTGTCTTGGTGCATCTGTCTGTCCTCTTCCAGCGACGGTGCCCTCTGGTGACAGTGACAGCTCACAGGCTGGTCAGCATGAGCAGACTGGGGCAGGAGAGAGAGTTACCACTAATGTATCAGGAAAATACAATAACAACTGATCCACTAAGGTGAGTTGGTATTCAAAAACTACTAGACCCTGTTAACTCTAATACTATGGAGGTCATTCCCAGTGGGTTTTCAACTTTAGACTATAGCAGTGGATCAGTTGCTAATTCACAGTTTGTCGTTAAATAATGTATTCATTCCAGGAGCACCAAGGTCAGATGAGGGGAGGTTAATATTCAATCCAATTGGTAACTTCATATAATCAATTAAGCTGAGCTAAATTAAAATTCAACATACCCACGTCTGTCTCTCTCCTCACAGTTCAATAAAAACAACACCAACCACCCTTTGCTAATGAGTAAAACAGAACATCTGCATGAACTCCTAGCAGCTCAACCCACAGAGTATTCAGTATTTCTTACTCCCTAATTATATCATTCTCTCTATTATTATTTCTCTCATCTACTATTCAATCAGTAACTCCCTTACTATTTCTCTCCATAGTAATGAATTATTATTATATCTCCCCCTCTCCCTCTCCCCCTCCCCGTAATTGGGAGAACTAGAGCGTTTGGAACACTGATGTTGCTCTGACATTTGCTATTACTGTACCTTACGTTGCTCTGACATTTGCTATTGCTCTACATGGGGAATTTGAATAATGTCAGTGGACAGTCTGGTTGTTTACCTAACGAGCACATTAGGCCCTGGACACTAATGAACGTCACAACACTGATGGATCCATGTGAAAGCAAACATAACTGAGGTTAGTATGTCGGTGTCTTGACTATGGAATTCGTAGAAACATAACTCCCACGTGCAATGTGCTGCATTATGATGGAGGCAAACGCACTGGCAGAGAATGACTGCCGTTGTCTCACTGACCCCTCCTGGAGACTCACCGCCTGTTGCTGTCGTGTGAGCTGCGTGATTGTCCTGTCCTTATCCCTCAGCTCCTCCCTGAGCACCCGCACCTCCTTCATTAGCTCCTCCAACTGGAACACATACACAGTGGTTCATTCTGAACACGGCTAACAATGCTACTTGTCTTGGTTCCTGGATGTGGCTGACTGTACCTGTATAGTTGTGCTGTTATCCTCCTCAACCTCCTCGCCCTCTTTCACAAGCTCTGGGCTTCCATCCTCCATCTACAAACACGAAGCACACACGTTTCAGTATTCTGAACTATACTACATGGGGGCAGACAGCATGACTAGCTGTATGGATATTGACAGGTCATTATAATGACACTACTAATTGCTACTAAGTTTGGAGCCTCTTCTGTAATGTCTTCTGTAAATCAAATCAAGTTTTATTTGTCACGTACACATGGTTAGCAGATGTTAATGCGAGTGTAGCGAAATGCTTGTGCTTCTAGTTCCGACAATGCAGTAATAACCAACAAGTAATGTAACTAACAATTCCAAAACTACTGTCTTATACACAGTGTAAGGGGATAAAGAATATGTACATAAAGATATATGAATGAGTGATGGTACAGAGCAGCATAGGCAAGATACAGTAGATGGTATTGAGTACAGTATATACATATGAGATGAGTATGTCAACAAAGTGGCATAGTTAAAGTGGCTAGTGATACATGTATTACATAAGGATGCAGTAGATGATATAGAGTACAGTATATACGTATGCATATGAGATGAATAATGTAGGGTATGTAACATTATATTAGGTAGCATTGTTTAAAGCGGCTAGTGATATATTTTACATCATTTCCCATCAATTCCCATTATTAAAATGGCTGGAGTAGACAGGCCTTGCTCTAGCTAGCCTATAGCCAGCTGGGTACACTGATAAAGCCAGTTGCTCGTAGCTCAGAGAGAACAATTGCGATTAAAGTAGAGCGTCATTCTACAGCTGCTGCCCACAGCACATCATCACAGCTCCAAAGAAAGATCATTAAGAAGAGAACATCTAATGGTGCCGAAGGCCAAACTACCCTGCTAAATACAGACAACAAACAGACAGACATACTTTCAGACTTTCTCAATTAGACATTTTTGTCATTTAGCAATTAGATGACTATAATCAACAGCAACAGCATTACTTTGTGTAACGAACCTTGCCTAGGTAGGCCTGTTATGACCCCCCCCCCCCCCTTGCTACGATCTCTACATTTTGCACAGACAGAGGTCAAATTAACATGAATCAAACATGGGTACAAATAATGCACATTTATACTCACTTTGGTCACGATAAAAGATGTTCCTTTTTTGGAGATAATTAACATATTCTAGGCTCTGACAAGCAAATCAAATTACTATCACAGAGAGGCTGTGTGGTGCTTTGTCATGTCACAGACCCTCTTTGGGCACAGTTGACTTGTTCTGGAGGAATGTAATGTGCTGAGGGCTATGAGGGCAAAGCCAATATCACCCAGCCTGACACTAACATAGATAATGGGGTCCTACAGGGCCAGACAGAGACGCTGTACCGTCAAAAGCTGTACACTACTGATGAACTGTCTCACACATCACATCACTGACTCTGTGTGTTTGTGTGTGTGTCTCTGTTGAATGGAATGCTTCATCTGACAGATCTATTAAGTGATTAAGGAACCACAGGTAACCACAAGGGAGGAGGATTGGCTCCAGGAGTAATAACAGGTAAGAAGAGATGACTGACACACAGAAGAAAACCCTGTGCCACAGCTTAACTGTTGCTCACTCTCAAGACATGGGCATGAGACATGGCATTCAGAGTAAAGCCAGCAGCTATTTTCTACATCACAAAATGGATTAAACCAGTGCATCTCTGCTACACAGGCCTAAAGGGTCACTGTGACTGGCATGTGGCAGTGCATATTTCTTCTGCCTTTAAACTTCAGAAGCCTTCTGTCACCTGGATATTTTGATGTGTGATAAACTCCTATAAAGCTACTGCTTAACAAAACATGTGCAGCCTCCGTCTGGCAAATTAAAAACTCTAACCTGACATCATAGTTATCCTAATCAAGTGACATTTTATTGGACGCTAAATCTATTTGATTCTAAAAGGAGCTGACGCCAGTGACAAGATGTGATTTCCACTTGCTTAGTCAGTAAATAGCTCAAATCAACTAAGTGATTAGATTGGAATTGTATTGAGTTCCTAAAGACTGCCTTCGAGACTTTGAGGGTGTGTGTGTGTGTGTGTGTGTGTGTGTGTGTGTGTGTGTGTGTGTGTGTGTGTGTGTGTGTGTGTGTGTGTGTGTGTGTGTGTGTGTGTGTGTGTGTGTGTGTGTGTGTGTGTGTGTGTGTGTGTGTGTGTGTGTGTGTGTGTGTGTGTGTGTTACCTGTAATAAAATCTTGAGTTTGAGCAGCTTGTTTTTCACAGAGCTGCAGTCCTGGGCCATGTGTTTGAGTGTGAGCTCGTCCAGCGCCCCCGAGTAGCCATCGTGTCTCCCTACAGGAGGAAGAGGACGGGGGCCAACCATGAACCCTCCATGACAAGTGTAACCCTCATACTGCTGGAACACTGGACCCCTGGGAGAGGATGGATAGAGAGAGAACAGAGAGAGAGGAGAGAGACAAAGAGGAGCATGTGTTATTATTATATTATAGAAAGAGGAGAGGCAGTAAGAGAAGGACCTTTGCCACATTGACTAGGCTTAAATGGGAAAATTAAGTCACTTAACAAATGCACTCTGGCTTTATCCAGAAAATATCCAATAATGGCCCATCATATTTCACACAGCAGCTTTATATTCATGAATACAGCACACCTAGTAGACTATGTTGTGTTTGGTCTTTTTTGCCATTTTCATGCTGTAGAACAGCTGCTGAGTCTCACCTGTTGTCATTATGGAAGTAGTCTAGTTCATTCCAGCGAGGCTGCCTCCTCCTCCAGTGACCCTTTCGTCCCCCCCTCTCTGAGCGGTCAGAATGGGCCATCTCATCAGCGTCTAGATGGATGAATGGATAGATAGATGGGTAATCCACAAGGTAGCTTAGAAGTGTGTGTGTGTGTGTGTGTGTGTGTGTGTGTGTGTGTGTGTGTGTGTGTGTGTGTGTGTGTGTGTGTGTGTGTGTGTGTGTGTGTGTGTGTGTGTGTGTGTGTGTGTGTGTGTGTGTGTGTGTGTGTGTGTGTGTGTGTGTGAGGGTGGTTCTATATGTTGCATGTAAACAGCAGAGGAGGCTGGTGGGAGGCTGAAATGGAATAAATGGAATGGAGTAGGGCTGTCCACGACAAAAACAAATCTTTGTCGACAAAGTGTTCTTTTGACGAATCAATCGGTCAAAATATTTTTAATCAACTGTATTTATGCACTGAGCTTGTCTGATGCTTTAAGCAAACTGTTTGATTAAATAATTAAGACACACAAATGACTACAGGGAGTCCTACTGCAATTGATTTGATTGTGCCGGGCTCAGACTTGCTGCGCTGTGTTAAAAAAAGACCGAATGACTGTGTGACTAACACCCGTTGTCTCTATCTCCTCCCTGCTGCAGCTACCACCACAGAACATCAACAGTATTAATCGTGCTACATACATACATACATTGTATTCGACATGTGGTTGCGTGAGGCTTGGTGCTCACGGAATCAGTAGGCTATTAAGCAAACACTCATATAGGTAACACAAGCAGGATCAATCTTATTTCTGTAGATCGCAAAGTATTCAGACCCTTTGACTTTTTCCACATTTTGTTTACGTTACAGCTTTATTCTGAAATGGATTAAACTGTTTTTATAATCTGCACACAATACCCGCATAATGATAAAGCAAAAACAGTTTTTTATTAATGTTTGCAAATGTATAACATTTTTGGAACTGAAATATCACTTTTACATAAGTATTCAGACCCTTCACCCAGTACTTTATTGAAGCACTTTGGCAGCGATTACAGCCTCAAGTCCTCCTGGGTGTGATGCTACAAGCTTGGCACACCTATATTTGGAGAGTTACTCCCATTCTTCTCTGCAGGTATTCTCAAGCTCTGTCAGGTTGGATGGGGAGCGTTAGCTGCACAGCTATTTTCAGGTCTCTCAAGAGATGTTCGATCGGGTTCAAGTCCGGGTCCTGGCTGGGCCACTAAGGTACATTCAGAGACTTATAATAATAATATAATATATGCCATTTAGCAGACGCTTTTATCCAAAGCGACTTACAGTCATGTGTGCATACATTCTACGTATGGGTGGTCCCGGGGATCGAACCCACTACCCTGGCATTACAAGCGCCATGCTCTACCAACTGAGCTACAGAAGGACTTGTCCCGAAGCCACTCCTGCGTTGTCTTGGCTGTGTGCTTAGGGTTGTTATCCTGTTGGAAGGTGAACCTTCGCCACAGTCTGTGCCCCTGAGCACTCCGTAGCAGGTTTTCATCAAGAATGTTTGTACTTTGCTATAGTCTCCCCGTCCCTGCCGCTGAAAAACATGATGCTGGCACCACCATGCTTCACCTTATTTTTTTACATAATTTTTTTATTAACCTTTATTTAACTAGGCAAGTCAGTTAAGAACAAATGCTTCTTTACAATGATGGCCTACACCGGCCAAACCCGGACGAAGCTGGGCCAATTGTGCGGCGCCCAATGGGACTCATAGTCGCGAACGGTTGTGATACACCATAGGGATGGGCCAGGTTTCCTCCAGACGTGACGCTTGGCATTCAGGCCAAAGTGTTCAATCTTGGTTTCACCAGACCAGAGAATATTTTTTCTCATGGTCTGAGAGTCTTTTAACAAACTCCAAGTGGGATGTCATGTGCCTCTTACTGAGGAGTAGCTTCTGTCCGGCCACTCTACAATAAAGGCCTGATTGGTGGAGTGCTGCAGAGATGGTTGGATTCCAATCAAGTTGTAGAAACATCTCAAGGATGATCAATGGAAACAGGATGCACCTGAGCGAAATGTTGAGTCTCATGGCAAAGGATCTGAATACTTGTAAATAATGTACTTCTGTTTTTTGGCAAACATTTCTAAAAACCTGTCATTATGGGGTATTGTGTGTAGATTGCTGAGGATTTTTAAATACATTTTAGAATAAGGCTGTAATGTAACAAAATGTGGAAAAAGTCAAGGGGTCTGAATACTTTCTGAAGGCACTGTATGTGGATGATTTATGAAGCCAGGCACATTTAACAGTTAAGGGCACTGCGTTCATCCACCTCTGGCCTGCTCGCCTCCCTACCACTGAGGAAGTACAGTTCCCGCTCAGCTCAGTCAAAACTGTTCGCTGCTCTGGCTCCCCAATGGTGGAACAAACTCCCTCATGACGCCAGGACAGCGGAGTCAATCACCACCTTCCGGAGACACCTGAAACCCCACCTCTTTAAGGAATACCTAGGATAGGATAAAGTAATCCTTCTCACCCCCTCCCCCCTTAAAATATTTAGATGCACTATTGTAAAGTGGTTGTTCCACTGGATGTCATAAGGTGAATGCACCAATTTGTAAGTCGCTCTGGATAAGAGCGTCTGCTAAATGACTTAAATGTAAATGTAAATGTAAATGTAAACAGTTAGGCTGTTGATTATGGACCTAATTAAGTCAGGGTATCCTCTCGCCTCACTTTTTTGAGACAATTAAGGCAAGGGCTGTAATCGAACGTGGGAGAAAGCACGTTTGTTTTAAAATAATTACATTTTTATTTGTGTTGCACCATTGTTCTTACATAATATAACAATATACAATTTCAGTAGCACGTCTTAGACTGATGGACTATGGCGTCCCCACGGCCTCCACAATAGACAGGTGTCTTGTACATCGTGATTTTTTTAGTGTGTTTTTTTTGCTACTGCTCAACTAAAGAAATCTCGGTCGACCAACAGCCTATCGACCAAACAATCGACCAGTCGACTAAGGGTGGTCAGCCCTAGAATGGTGTCAAACGTGGCTTCCATTTGTTTGATGTGTTCAATACCATTCCATTCTGGTAAGCAGAGTCCTGTATACACTGTGCCAAGCATACACAAACATTGCCTCATGGTACAAGGTTAACTTAGGGGACTTTTATTTGTTCACACACACACACACACACACACACACACACACACACACACACACACACACACACACACACACACACACACACACACACACACACACACACACACACACACACACAGACACAGACACAGACACAGACACACACACACACACACACACACACACACACACACACACACACACACACACACACACACACACACACACACACACACACACATATATATATAGTAGAGTTAGGGAGTTAACCCTAACCCTAACCCTAACATATATATATATATATATTCACTGATTTGTACTGAATAAGACATCAAACCCAAGAAGAAGGCTTTAAGCTAAGGCCAACAGTCAGACAGTAGGACTCTCAGGGGTTAACATGAACAGAGAGAAATAACAAAACGTATACACACCCACAAAACATTTACTGTACATTACAGACACAGACAGACACACAATTTATCTTCCAAACAGGGCAACCAAGGATCATAAATATTTGGCGACACTCTAATCAAACAAGCCATTAATGAACTGAGACAAAATAAAATGGTGTGCCAGTCTTCAAATAACTCAATCTTACTGTTGTAGCATGAGAGTTCTTCAGCTGAGGACTAAACAAATACCTTACGCAGCCTCTCCACATACCGCAACTGAAGACGAGCCTGTCTCAGTAGTTAGCCCAGTAATTCCACACGTGACCTGCTACATTCCAACATGCTCTGCTACATCCGTCAACTTCTTCTCAACATGTACAAAACTCAAATCCAAACATTACAAATCCAAAGTGGTAAAATGAAGAGGGAAAAGAAGCTAAAGTCCTAGTCAGCTTTTTAAAGGACTGGAGAAACTCTTTCACCCTGCTGTCTGTTTTCGGAGAAACTCCCCAAGTGGCCAGAGAGGGAGAGGCTGGGGTGGCTGTGTCTGTGGCCAGGCTGGGAGTCACCGGCTTGGGCAGGGTGGGGAGAGGCCACCAGGACCTCCCTGTCATTGGAGCTGGAGCCTGCCTGCAGGAGAAAATAGCAGGGCCTCCTTTTCCCTTCTCCCTTTCCCCTTCCTGCTTGGCTGGCAGAGCCTGTGCCCATGGGAAGGAGGGAGGAAGGGGAGGAGAGGGAGGATGGGCCTACGGCTATGCTACATTGAAGCTCCCTCCTTTCCTCCCCTCTCTTTAGGCCTGCCACGGAGGGCTGAGCTTGGCTGGACCCTCTGTCCCTTAACTACGACCCCTCGCTACGACATACAGAGCTATAAATAAATACGGTCTCTTTCCAGGATGCCGGTTGGATTCACAATCCTTCAGAGTGAACATTCCTGTCACACACACAACACACTCAATGTAGTAGTGCTCTGTGAACTGAAAAACCAGGCTCTGTGTGTGTTTGAGTGTATAGAGACAGAATGAGATGCACTTTGGGTTGTCTGTGAGTTTTATGGTCATAAAGGGACCCTTGTTAGCAATCCTTTGGCAGGACTGGTCAGCAGTCTCACACTGGGCCGAGTGTTTTCAGAGCAGTGGAAAGAACTGCATTCGCCATGAATGACACTGTCAGTATGGCATTCACAATACAGTGGAGAGACTTCCTAACCTAAGATTCATGATCAATGACCAATGAGCACTGACATAGGGAGTTTGTGATGGTTTGTATAATGTCACAAAATGCCAGAATCTTTCTCTCACGCAGACACACACATAGGTGCTCACGCACACCCACAGCACACCTACACACACAAATATAATCCTGCTGTCTCTGAGAATAGAGACCTATTCACCAAAACTATCTTGTTACTTAATCAGCAGTTGAAATAGGACCAGAGGAATGTGTCATGATTAGAGATTAAATTGTCATTTCCATAGGTGTTCCATGATTACATTTACAGAATGGAATCAAAAGCTACACTCAAAAGGTGAGAAGGTCTGGTCACAGTGATTAGGCTTTCATTGTAATGATTAGGGCTCTACTGAACCAATCACTAGTGTTAATGAGCACCAAGCCTGGGGAAAGATGAAGGAAGCGATGACTGTACCTGGAGCCCCTGCTGTCTGTGTTCGTAGAGAGCCGTCCTCAGGGAGGTCCACGTCCAGCATGAGGTCGTCATCCTCCAGGTCAGCTGTCTCCAGGGGGTCCAGGTTGTTCAGAATGTCCTGCATGGTGGGAGAGACAAAAGTTGGTTCAATTGATGTTATGTTATTTTGATTCAATTTATATTATGACAATACTCAAGCTAGTAAGTCAACTGTTTTGTTTTGTCAGTTCACAAGAGATCCTCAAAAAAAGATTGTACAGAATGTCGGGGTATTTCAAAAAACATCTCATAATGCTCCCATCTGTAAAGGCATGATTAGTTCACTGTTTTTGTCTGCCAGTGCAAAAGTAGTGAGTACATTTTTATGCTAACAGTTCTCCTTTTGAATCAGACTCTCACGGACAAACAAAGGTTGTTATTCAAAACAACAAGAAGCAGAGTCGGAGACAACAAAAGATTTGCAGAAATGAATTTCTCAAAAGAAACATCACTCTTGAATGAGTATAATAATGTAAAATCGGTAAGTATGTCTTATTATTAAAGCTAAAATAGTTTGCACTTTGCTTGTTGTTGAATTCAAAGCATAACGTACTCAAAAGCAAAAAAGGCAAGAGTACAAATTACTACTTCAAAGTATGAAGTGTTGATTTGTACTCCTCACCTTTTTGTTTTCCAAAGCATCAATTCCCAGGCCATTTTGTGCTTCAGCAGAAAATGAAAATACATAGAGAGGCCTCTACTTGAAGATGTACCCATAACATGATGGTGGTTGGTGCTATTTAATGGATGTTGTGTTATTAAAGGTTAGGGAATGGTTATCTAAATCAAAAACTGGCATTGAAGCAGGGAACCTTGATAGAAAACAGAAAAATAACATCCAAAATATCTTCTGATCCATACTTATATCTGCCAGTGCACCCAACTGAACTGTACTCAGTCTTTCTCCCACACGCCTGCTCTCTTCTGCTCCCTCCTCTGCTTTTTTACTACTTCTATTATCACCCTCTTTACTTCTCCCACTCTCTCTTTTTCCCTTTCTCTGTCCTCTTCCTCTCGTCTCCTTGCTCTCTTCCATTTTCCTCATCTCCTCCCCCTCCCCCACTATATCCCTCTCTCCTCTAGAGGTTCCTCATGCAGAGCAGGCCTTAGTCACGGCACGTTGCTCGAGAGGAAATGGCATTTCACACCGGTAAGGCTGCGGCTTAGATGCTGAGCGGGCCACATAATCTCCCCCAAGGAGGAGGAGAAAAACGCTGGTTGAATGAACTGGGAATCTGGGGTCATATTTCACACAAATCCCACTCCAGCTGACTGCCCTGGGGCTCTGACATTGGAACCGCCAGCCAAACAGAGAGGACTGGGGGGTCCAACAGAACCACAGTACCACAGCAGGTCCCCATGTTGAAATTAAGCTAGCTCCAGTGGTGGTCCCCTCAGTGGTGCTACACCTCCTGTTCAGTAGATGGAGACTGATGGGCAACTGATTTACAGGATTAGCATGATTATCCCTCTCTCTCGTCATACATCTTTCATATAAAGATAATTCATTCATTGAGCTTACACGTTGTTCAAATATTTAATCGATTGAGGTTACATATTATTCACATTATGATTACATCAATTCAGAATGCATTTTGCTGTGGTTGTGCACAGGGACTGTAACATGCTATGGAAATTCCTGCAACATTCTGTGTCCCTCAGTCAGTTAACCTCACATTCCCCATCTTCTCCCTACTACCCTCTCAATCTGCACCCGGTGGGGAGATCAATGAAGAATAATAAACCAAAGGAAAAGCCTTGGCCCATTCAACCCCATATTGACTTTAAACTTCTCAAACAAACACAACTCTCTGTTCAGATATGAATCTGAGGTTAGCTGAGGCTCAAACCCACACAGATTACCTCATATGACCCACTAGTGTGATTAATATATGATGTGGCTTTGCCCCCACAACCCAAGCCCTACAGAACTTCAGTCTGCCTAACCCAGAAAAGTAATCAATGCAAAATGAAACTAGAACAAATAAAAAAGGATTGTTCTACTGTATAAGGAATTATGGGTACAAATATAAACATCCAAACGTCTAATATATCCTAGAGAGGCTAAAGAAATGAGTCTGAAACTGTTCAAATCAATAGCTGTCGCAGATTCTCAGACGTAGTCACCAGCCCCTCTGCCTGAGATTAGAATTATCATGGCATTTTCATTACATGTCCATTCTGTTTCCCATAACTCTCAATCAAGGCTTCAGAGCTGCCTGCAGATCAACTGCTGCTCCTTCAGTAGATCTTCACTCTAATTGAAGGTCAATCCCAGACTAAATGTAACACAGTTGGGCTTACTGCAATGTGAGATACTGAAGATCTCAAAACTGTTTCTTTGATAAAAGACCCATACAGTATCTCCAAATCAAGTTTTACTAAGCTATGTGTGAGTGTGCCTCTGCAATGCCTCCACAATGACATTATGTTGACCTTATTCTACACTGAAGTTCTGAGTTGAAAGCACTAAGCTTGTCCTTTAAATATAAAATATGCCTTCTACCTCTACAATGATAGCACTTCTTTGTAATCCAATTATTCGACTCATTTACTGCTCTTGAACTAATGCATTTCCCCCAAACCCAATTCTCAGGCTCTATCCAACTGCATATGACCATTCTCTGTGGTTCTATAAAGGATGTAATGTGGTGTAATCTAGGCGTCCGTTGCTGCAAAGGGCTTATTGACTTTTACAGGGACAATTAGAGGGTCACTATGAGCACGGAAAGTGTTAGAGAGATTGATGAGAGCAGAACTTCCCTTCCAAGGACACTAGAATGATACTGACTTGGGCACAAAAGAGAGATTTAAGGAGAGATGGCCCCATAGCACTGATCTAAGGTCAGTTGTGCTGCTTTAGGTTGGGACATTCAGGGTTGGGATGGTTAAAGGTGATAGGCAAAGGTTTCCCTGTACATTTAAAAAATATATTTTTTTATAACAGCTACATTTGAAAGACCTTCAAAATCGTGACTTGTCCAGATAATCAGAGACTAAAAACCAGCAAACCATAACAACATTTCTCATTCATTGTCATATCCCGGAGTCTGTTGACAGACGCTACGATACCATTTATGTTACATGTGTCTGTCCACAAAAATGATGAGCTCACAGGCTGGAGTTTGTACTGTTGGGAACACAAGCAGAATTTTCACATTTTCCATTAGAACCAGCTATTCCAGTGAGGAAATAATCCGGTGCCAGGATCATTTGCCCTCTGACTGCCTACAGTGACCTCACATTCAGAAACGTTCCAAAAAGCGGAATCCGCATTGACCACCATAGAGTCAACAAACGTTTTATTTCTGCTTTGGTCATATGGGCGGCAGAAGTGGTGGGAAATAGATCACTGCTCTTTCTCTGCTTCTGGTGACAGGTGCCTCTTAGTTCAGCCAACCCGAACCCACCAGAATGTGTTGGATGGACAGTGGTCGGTGTAGATTGGTTTAAATTCATCCAGATTTAACATGGGAAGAACGGGGGACATTATATGCACGCTTTCATTTGCGGAAGCAGAAGCGGATTCTGACGCCAGTGTGTGAATACGGCTTGAGAGCGGCGGCGGTGGGATTTATGCTAAATGACAAGACAAGAAGCTGTTGTCCATCTAGCTGACTATAATAAATTACTTGAAACGACACTGTTTACAGGGTTTTGTATTTAAGGGCAGTGCTAAAGTGGAGCAAGTATTTGGTGTGTGTGTGTTCTGATACGGTGTCTCTTTGTACTTGGCATGAGGGAATTAGGCCTTTCATAATTACACTACATACATCTCTCCCTCTTCACTCCATTTTCATCCTCCTGTCATCTCCATTTGATGTGAACAGAGCTATGGGGATAAGTGAGTGACAGATTCGTCCTCCACTCTTTTCATAAACCTCTGCCTTCATTATGCCTCCTTCAACCAGGTGCCTGCCTTTGCCTTGCCTGACTGCCCACACTTGACTGCTTTTATCAACTTCATAATCAATTCGACAAACCCAAAAGCAGCAAAGTAAAAGTAAGCCTGGTTTACATCAAGCAGACTCCATAAGGAAAGATGCTAGGAGGCAAAACTAGCCAGTTTTAGAACGTTATGTTGAGGAACAAAATGAGTCTAAATGGAGATTAAATGGAGACCTTCAACTATCACATTTAGAACAGACTAAGGGAGTTGCTAATAGTTACCACTGTGGTCAGCAACCAACAGGAAAATATGATGACTACATTGAGCCCACTAATCTTAGGGCTGACACAGATCACCTTCATCATTGTAAATAGCTACTTTCAAAAAACAGTAGTAACCACTATCAAATGTGTTTCTACGGGTTCTGGCTGACGACACATATTGGTTCAGTATAGCAGCTATAAATGCATGCAGGCGTATGTCATATACTAAGAGGGAAGACAGAAGGCAAGAGAGAGAAATAAGAAATCAATGAATGATCAGACAAGACAATGTAGGGACATGTTGGCAATTTCTGCATGGCAAACAAAGCAGCCTAGATATTAGCTAACTAATACGACAACAGTCTGCTTGCTGAGTGTGTGTACTATAAACAGCAGTGTACTGCAGAGAGAAAGGCTTAAGCACCTAGCTCATTTATCTGCTAATGAATTAGGCTGTCACCACCCAGCGCTACAAAGCCTAACATTAGATCCAAATAAATAAATCAAGAAGCAGCAGCTCTGCAGCTTTGAAGTCAGAGAGGAGGCGAGGATTAGAGACAGAGCGCCGTCAGGAGCTTGCTCTGCTACTGAGAGGATATGTCTCACATGAGAGAAGCCGAGTTAAAATAAAAACACAGCAAATACTAGGTATCTGCAGGAATAAGGAATGAACAGGCCAAGGAGAGAGTACGTGAAAAGAATAGAAGAGAGAGTGGCTTCACATTGTGTATTCCAATGTCTATCAGTTACAGCATTTCGGTGGAAATAGCCATTTCAGGTACATTAGAATGAATACAGACAGCCACTCTACAATATGTCTTCCACTGGCTAGTTTTAACCAAATCAAACGTTTTTATGTAAATGGAGGCTACAGAAGTGTCATTACACTTTTTGATTTCACTTGGTTTTGAGAAACTTACCCCACCAGCGATAGACCTCCTCGGGCTCATTGGGCAGTATTAGGGGATGCAGAAAACATGAACAACGGCTACAGAAACACCCAAATACGGCCTTTTAGAAACAGCAAAGCTCCCAATATAGTGTGGCAGGTCTTTAGATGTTGTACATATGAAACCGTGTCATTTCGAACTTTATCCAGACTGTTATATTTCATTTTGTTGGACTCAAGCGTTACACTTCATGCATATGCATGCACTTACATTCTTGTTTCCATTGTGATGATAGTGATGGTTTCTATAGCAACCAAATCAAGCAAAATGAATATTAGCTGTTGCCATATCATTATAGCCCATTTAGGACATATCTTTGCCGATATCCACAAAACAGACAAGCGTCAACTTTCTTCTGCATGATGCTTGTACACACGCAAGCGTCAACTTTCATCTGCAGGATGCTTGTACACACGCAAGCGTCAACTTTCATCTGCAGGATGCTTGTACACACGTGTAACGGATGTGAAACAGCTAGCTTAGTTAGCGGTGTGCGCTAAATAGCGTTTCAATCGGTTACGTCACTTGCTCTGAGACCTTGAAGTAGTGTTTCCCCTTGCTCTGCAAGGGCCGTGGCTTTTGTGGAGCGATGGGTAACGATGCTTCGAGGGTGACTGTTGTCGTTGTGTGCAGAAGGTCCCTGGTTCGCGCCCGGGTATGGGCGAGGGGACGGTTTAAAATTATACTGTTACATTGATGCTGTTGACCCGGATTACTGGTTGCTGCGGAAAAAGGAGGAAGGTCAAAAGGGGGGTGAGTGTAACGGATGTGAAACGGCTAGCTTAGTTAGCGGTGTGCGCTAAATAGCGTTTCAATCGGTTATGTCACTTGCTCTGAGACCTTGAAGTAGTGTTTCCCCTTGCTCTGCAAGGGCCGCGGCTCTTGTGGAGCGATGGGTAACGATGCTTCGAGGGTGACTGTTGTCGTTGTGTGCAGAAGGTCCCTGGTTCGCGCCCGGGTATGGACGAGGGGACGGTTCAAAATTATACTGTTACACACGCAAGCGTCAACTTTCATCTGCAGGATGCTTGTACACACGCAAGTGTCAACTTTCATCTGCAGGATGCTTGTACACACGCAAGCGTCAACTTTCATCTGCAGGATGCTTGTACACACGCAAGCGTCAACTTTCATCTGCAGGATGCTTGTACACACGCAAGCGTCAACTTTCATCTGCAGGATGCTTGTACACACGCAAGCGTCAACTTTCATCTGCAGGATGCTTGTACACAGACAAGCATCAACTTTCATCTGCAGGATGCTTGTACACAGACAAGCATCAACTTTCATCTGCAGGATGCTTGTACACAGACAAGTATCAACTTTCATCTGCAGGATGCTTGTACACACGCAAGCGTCAACTTTCATCTGCAGGATGCTTGTACACAGACAAGCGTCAACTTTCATCTGCAGGATGCTTGTACACAGACACGCATCAACTTTCATCTGCAGGATGCTTGTACACAGACAAGCATCAACTTTCATCTGCAGGATGCTTGTACACAGACAAGCATCAACTTTCATATGCAGGATGCTTGTACACAGACAAGCATCAACTTTCATCTGCAGGATGCTTGTACACAGACAAGCATCAACTTTCATCTGCAGGATGCTTGTACACAGACAAGTATCAACTTTCATCTGCAGGATGCTTGTACACACGCAAGCGTCAACTTTCATCTGCAGGATGCTTGTACACAGACAAGCGTCAACTTTCATCTGCAGGATGCTTGTACACAGACACGCATCAACTTTCATCTGCAGGATGCTTGTACACAGACAAGCATCAACTTTCATCTGCAGGATGCTTGTACACAGACAAGTATCAACTTTCATCTGCAGGATGCTTGTACACACGCAAGCGTCAACTTTCATCTGCAGGATGCTTGTACACAGACAAGCGTCAACTTTCATCTGCAGGATGCTTGTACACAGACACGCATCAACTTTCATCTGCAGGATGCTTGTACACAGACAAGCATCAACTTTCATCTGCAGGATGCTTGTACACAGACAAGCATCAACTTTCATATGCAGGATGCTTGTACACAGACAAGCATCAACTTTCATCTGCAGGATGCTTGTACACAGACAAGCATCAACTTTCATCTGCAGGATACTTGTACACAGACAAGCATCAACTTTCATCTGCAGGATGCTTGTACACAGACAAGCGTCAACTTTCATCTGCAGGATGCTTGTACACAGACAAGCGTCAACTTTCATCTGCAGGATGCTTGTACACACGCAAGCGTCAACTTTCATCTGCAGGATGCTTGTACACACGCAAGCGGCAAGTTTCATCTGCAGGATGCTTGTACACAGACAAGCATCAACTTTCATCTGCAGGATGCTTGTACACAGACAAGCGTCAACTTTCATCTGCAGGATGCTTGTACACAGACAAGCATCAACTTTCATCTGCAGGATGCTTGTACACAGACAAGCGTCAACTTTCATCTGCAGGATGCTTGTACACACGCAAGCATCAACTTTCATCTGCAGGATGCTTGTACACAGACACGCGTCAACTTTCATCTGCAGGATGCTTATAAAAATGCTATTATAATGCATTAAAACCTCTAATATGAGGGCAGGAGTACTTCTAATTATGAAGCTGGATGTCTACTACTCAACAGCAGGCTATAGGAAATCATCAAGTGAAAAACATGGAAACCAAGTGATGTATTTCTCTTACCACACACACACACTTATGTCATATTTAACGTAACACTGCCATCAAGCGGAGTCACAGAGGTATTGCAACACAGCTTAACTAGGATGACTGTGATTTGTTTTGTCTGGGTTCTGTGTTATGAAGCTCTTTTACAACACAGGATCATAAGACGTTTGTCAGGTTAATCCTACACCAGATGACAGATCATCATGGCTGGCTGTTGCCTCTTAAGAGACTTGTCTGTCTACACTGAGTGTACAAAACATTAGGAACACCTTCCTACTATTGAGTTGCACACTCTTTCAGCCTCTGAATGGCACACATACAAATCAAATTAAATTTGATTTGTCAAATGCATTGAATACAACAGGTAGACCTTACCGTGAAATGCTTACTTACATGCCCTTAACCAACAATGCAGTTCATGAAATAGAGTTTGGGTGTCAAGGTAAATAGTCCGGGTGTCCATTTGATTAATTGTTCAGCAGTCTTATGGTTATGGGGGTAGAAGCTGTTAAGGAGCCTTTTGGTCTTAGACTTGGCGCTCTGGTACCACTTGCCGTGTGGTAGCAGAGATAACAGTCTACGACTTAGGTGACTGGATACTTTGACCATTTTTTGGGCCTTCCTCCTCCGAGTATATAGGTCCTGGATGTCAGGAAGTTTGGCCCCAGTGATGTACTGGACCGTACGCACTACCCTCTGTAGCGCCTTACGGTCAGATGCCAAGCAGTTGCCATACCAGGCAGTGATGCAACCAGTCAGGATGCTCTTGATGGTCCAGCTGTAAAACTTTTTGAGGATCTTTGGGCACATGCCAAATCTTTTCAGCCTTCTGAAGGGGAAAGGTGTTGTCGTACCCTCTTCAGAACTGTCTTGGTGTATTTGGACTAGAGGTCGACCGATTATGATTTTTCAACGCCAATACCGATATGGATTATTGGAGGACCAAAAAAAGCCAATACAGATTAAATCGGCTGATTTTTAAAATGTATTTGTAATAATGACAATTGCAACAATACTGAATGAACATTTATTTAAACTTAATATAATACATCAATAAAATCAATTTAGCCTCAAATAAATAATGAAACATGTTCAATTTGGTTTAAATAATGCAAAAACAAAGTGTTGGAGAAGAAAATAAAAGTGCAATATGTGCCATGTAAGAAAGCTAACATTAAAGTTCCTTGCTCATAACATGACAACATATGAGAGCTGGTGGTTCCTTTTAACATGAGTCTTCAATATTCCCAAGTAATAAGTTTTAGGTTGTAGTTATTATAAGAATTATAGGACTATTTCTCTCTATACCATTTGTACTTCATTAACCTTTGACTATTGGATGTTCTTATAGGCACTTTAGTATTGCCAGTGTAACAGTATAGCTTCCGTCCCTCTCCTCGCTCCTACCTGGGCTCGAAACAGGATCACAACGACAACAGCCACCCTCGAAGCAGCATTACCCATGCAGAGCAAAGGGAACAACCACTCCAAGTCTCAGAGCAAGTGACGTTTGAAACGCTATTAGCGTGCACCTCACTAACTAGCTAGCCATTTCACATCGGTTACACCAGCCTAATCTCGGGAGTTGATAGACTTGAAGTTATAAACAGCTGCTGGCAAATGCACGAAAGTACTGTTTGAATGAATGCTTGCGAGCCTGCTGGTGCCTACCATCGCTCAGTCAGACTGCTCTATCAAATCATAGACTTAGTTATAACATGATAACACACAGAAATACGAGCCGTAGGTCATTAATATGACCGAATCCGGAAACTATCATCTCGAAAACAAGACGTTTATTCTTTCAGTGAAATACAGAACCGTTCTGTATTTTATCTAACGGGTGGCATCCATAAGTCTAAATATTGCTGTTACATTGCACAACCTTCAATGTCATCTCATAATTACGTAAAATTCTGGCAAATTAGGCGGCCCCAAACTGTTGCATATACACTGACTCTGCGTGCAATGAACGCAAGCGAAGTGACACAATTTCACCTGGTTAATATTGCCTGCTAACCTAGATTTATTTTAGCTAAATATGCAGGTTTAAAAATATATACTTCTGTGTATTGATTTTAAGAAAGGCATTGATGTGTATGGTTAGGTACACATTGGAGCAACGCTACACACACGATACACATGATACACATCGATTAAATGCAACGCAGGACACGCTAGATGAACGAGTAATATCATCAACCATGTGTAGTTAACTAGTGATTATGATTGATTGATTGGTTGTTTTTTATAAGATAAATTTAATTTTATAAGATAAGTTTAATACTAGCTAGCAAATTACCTTGGCTTACTGCATTAGCGTAACAGGCAGTCTCCTCATGGAGTGCAATGTCATCAGGTGGTTAGAGCGTTGGACTAGTTAACTGTAAGGTTGCAAGATTGAATCCCCCGAGCTGACCAGGTAAAAATCTGTTGTTCTGTTTCTGAACAAGGCAGTTAACCCACCGTTCCTAGGCCGCCATTGAAAATAAGAATGTGTTCTTAACTGACTTGCCTAGTTAAATAAAGATTAAATAAAGGTGTCAAAAAATATATATATTGGCCAAATCGGTGTCCAAAAATACCTATTTCCGATTGTTATGAAAACTTGAAATCGGCCCTAATTAAATCGGCCATTCCGATTCATCGGTCAACCTTTAGTTTGGACCATGATAGTTAGTTGGTGATGTGGATACCAATGAACTTGAAAGTCTTGACTTGCTCCACTTCAGCACCGTCGATGTTAATGGGGGCCTTTTCAGCCCTCATTTTCCTATAGTCCACAATCAGCTCCTTTGTCTTGCTCACATTGAGGGAGAGTTGTTGTCCTGGCAGTCTCTGACCTCCTCCCTATAGGATGTCTCATCGTTGTCAGTGATCAGGCCTCTATCTCTGTTGTGTCATCAGCAAACTTAATGACGGTGTTGGAGTCGTGCTTGGCCACGCAGTCATGGGTGACCAGGGAGTACAGGAAGGAACTAAGCACGTACCCCTGAGGGGCCCCAGTGTTGAGGATCAGCGTGGTGGATGTGTTGTTGCCTACCCTTACCACCTGGGTGCGGCCCGTCAGGAAGTACAGGATCATTTTGTGAAGCATTTTGTGCATTTTTCTCCACATTCCATCCAGTTTGATTTATTTGTGTAATAGATTACATTAGATCATTCTTGAATAAGTTCCTCAAGTTATTTTTGTTTTTCCTCTAACTTATTTTGTATCTCTGTAGTGTAATTGTTATTGCTATCTACCTGTACTATTAGTTAGTTATTGATGAATATTGAATTGAATGACCTCTGAAGGTACATTTGAAGGTAACCCAAACAATAAGGGGATTTGCTGAACCTGTATTATACTGGAAAAATTCAGTTATAAATTATTTTGTCTTAGTTAAAAATAGGTTGTCCTCCAATACACTTCGATACAATTTCCAATATCCCCGTCCTCATGGAAAATCTATAAGAGTTATGTGAATGCCAATTAAATGATGATCCGATCGCATTCTGTCTCCTATTAAAACTTTTTTAACCTTTGATGAAAGAGACAACAAAGTAGCCAAGATGTATAGCTTGATTAAGTCTCCTCCATGTATATCTCACTAGGTTGGGGGTTTTTAGTCTCCAAATATTAACTATTTCTAATGTGTCCATAATATTTGTGATTTCCTTAAGGGCACGGTGATGATAGTTCATAGAGTGATTACCTTTACGGTCCATTGAGGTACGTAACACTGTATTATAGTCTCCTAACATAATGATTTGAACATTTGTTGCCTGTACGTTCAATAAGTTGGTACAAATGTTTTTGAAAAAGTATGGATCATCCTGATTTGGACCATATAGATGAATGAGCCAAATCTCTTTTTCGTCCACTTTCATATTCAAAAATATCCACCTTTCTTACGAATCATTCCTGACTATTTGCACATTCAGAGCAACATTTGTGTTAATTAATATCATCACACCTTTGGAGTTCCTTTGTCCATGACAGAAACACATTGCCACCACATTCCTTTTTCCACACATCTAAGGATGAAGACTGATCTTATTTTTTTGTAATCTGCTAAACCGTTACAATTATAACTGGCTACACTTATTTCACCCCTTACCATAACTAGATACTTTTCTCAGTCTAAATTGACCATAATTAGTGCTTGTAAAGTTACTGCCATCAGAGGTATTATGACGGTCAAAATTAGAGATTTCAAATGTCTGATATTTAGAATTTAAGAAATAGGTTCTAGCAATATCGGTTTTATTTCCTTGCCTGTTTGCCTGTGAGCCAATGCCACGGATGTTAGAAAATTGAGACAAGATATTATGTGTGAAGTATATCTGAGTAGGTTGGTGTGTATGATATAGGATATGATTTAGTGAGAGTGTGTACGATGTCTGTATAAAAGTAAGACTATAATGTGTGCTGTCCAAATAAATAATAACTCGGCCAATTTGCATGGTTGAGTATCTATGTGTGTAAAATGTAGTGCGTATAGCCTTAATATTCATGATGATAATTGTAATCCATATCGTCTCACCGTCATAGTTGCATCATAATTAACTTTAACATAATTGAAAAACACATCCCAGCATTTTCATAGCAATTGACGTTTCACATGATCATGAAAGACACCTTGCATTGCTCTAGAGACAGCTTCACTACAGCACAAATGTGTTCCGTACAATATGTTATTAGAGTCCCCTGTTCTACTCCAATCTATACTTCTTTATCGGTGTAACAAATGGCTTTGGCCACATGGTGTCACCCTACATACATGCTTTACTTTGCTGTGTTTGCTCTGAATCACGTGTTCCAAACAAATGCAGCACATCTCAAGGGTGCTTTGACCTAATAGGCCAAACAATTAGGACACAGTATGTTAGATGGACCCTAATTCTACTAGGCTTACCAGATACATGAATGTCATTGTCATTGTATCAGTGCAATGATTTATGGCTCAGTTGGATTGTGGGTTCGATTCCCGAAGCCGCACGCATGACTTTAAGTCGTTTGGATGAAAGTGTCTGCTAAATATTATTATTATATATTAGAGAGAGTCACTCACACCCACTCAGAACAGTTGGCATCCCCAGACAGCTCTCTCCCCAATACACACTGCCTCAGTTGTCTATGCACCACTGTTCGGTCAACAATTCTGTCTTCATGTAATGGTAAACCCCAGAGGAAGGGAAGAAAAGACTAAGCTGATTAACTGTTTTGAATCCCCGTCATTAAGCTCGTTAAACATTCCAGAGCCAATGGCACCGGAACACCGGGAGGAAAACAGAAAGAAAGTGTTCGATTATCTCCAGGAGATCATATGTGGCTTGTAAGGAGCTATGCAGACATTCCAGAATCTGGGAACCCCACGGGAGGGAGACCTTGGTTGGGAGTGGGTGGCTGGCAGCCTTGGCATTCACATTCCCTTTCTGACCTGAGTCTTTGTTCTCCTAATCCCTAATTAAGGATTAATTTAGCTGAATTTTTAGCAGCGGGATCAATTGATTGAATAAAGCAGGTAGCTCTTGCTGGGAGGACTGGACTGACATAATAGGGTCAAAGGTACACACTATCAGGCCTCTGCTGAATACCAACACTAGTCAATCTGATGAATTAACTTTGTACTGTACTGTGCATCATACAGAATTGACAGTATGTCATTACTAGTCAGTGATACTATATGAAGTGTATGCTAAGCAGAAGACAAGACAATTGCTGACAATAAAACAGTGTTTTTCTAAACAATGACAAAATATTCTCCTGACGCTCTCTATGTTCTGACTGTATCTGACCAGCCAGGTAAATATGGGTGTTTTCGTGTGTATGAATTTGGTACCCTAGGGCAAACCAAGCGTTGACTCACCATGCTGTTGAGGCGGTCTGAGTCGTCATAGCTCTCACATGGGTGTGTTCTGGGTCCCAGGGGCTCCAGATCCTCCTCGTCCCACATGTAGGTGCCCCCCGAGCTGTTGGAGGGGGACAGCTCCAGAGACAAGCCCTGAAGGAAGTCTCCCCTCTCTGGGGGCAGGATGTCAAGGGCTGTCCTCACCCCAACTTCCTCCTTCTGCCCTGCACAGGGGACACAAACAGGACAAACAGTTCATACGGTACATTTTACTGACTGTCAGGAATTATGGGACTGAAGCAGTGTTATAAAAGCTCTAGAGAGGTTAATCGTGGCAACTAGTAACAATATGATTTCAGCAGGTGTTTTTAATTTTTTTTGCTTACCTGAGAGGCCCATCTCATTCCAGTCCATGGTCTCAATCAGGAAGCTCCGCAGGCGGGTCTGAGTGGCAGTACTACCTCTCGTCCTGTTGTCTGGGACATCCCCATCAGCCAGGTTATTAAAGTCATCCAAGAACTCCTCGCTGGTGTCTCCTCGAGAGAGCGATGAGGCTGAGGAGAGAGACATGTCCTCTAGCCCCTCCCCTGTCCCCCTGAGCTGCCCCCCTGAGGTCCTGTCGCTGTCACTAAGGGGGTCTGGAGTGAGGGTGAGGGGGGGTGACTCTGCCCTATCCCCGTCCCCCACTCCTCCAGCCCTGACCTCCCCCTTCACCCTCCCTGTAAACAGGGGTTTCTGCTGCTTGACCTGGCCAGGCCGTGTCAGTCTATAGCCCAGAGCAGAAGGCTTGTTCAGAACACAGTTGGGGAGAAGAGGTTTTTTCAGGGCACTAGGGGTTGTGGAGGGGGAGCCGGCTGAAGAGAGGCTCCTAGGATACTGAAGCCCCCCCAGCCCTGTCCCCAGGCCGAGGCCCATCCCCAGGCCCTGCCTCCCATTCGACAGCTGGTGGGGTCTGATGTGGTTGGTCCTGGGTGGTTGTAGCTGGGTGTTGGCCAGAGGCTTGGCCAGCTCCACTGCCCGGTTAAAGGAGAAGGAGCGTGCCATGGGCAAGTTGGTCGGGGACGGGATCTGCTTGAAGTGAGTGAAACTCTGCGAGCGCACCATGTTGTCCAGTGTGAGAGACTTGAGGCTGTCACTGGACTGGGACAGGCTATCTCTAGAGCTGCTGCGCGGGGAGCTGGAGCTGGCCCGTGGCCTCACCAGCCCTAAACCTGACTGTCCTGAGCCATCAGTAGCTCCATTTTGGCCTAGTTTGGGGCCTCCACTGAAGGAAGCGCTCTGCCCCTGTCTGGGCCCTGCCTTGGGGCTGGTCTTTGTGACTTGGCGGGGGATGGCCCTGGGGCTTGAAGTAGATGACTCAGACGAACCAGAACTCCTGACCCTCTTAGGGGTGGATGGGGATGGTTTCTTGATCTCCCTCCCCCATGTGGAGTGCTGAGTCTTGGGCTTGTCCCCTCCCTCCTTTGGGCATGCATCATCTTCAAGGCTAGTGGGGGTGGTTGGAGTACTGCCACCGTCTTTCCGCCATTTTAGAGAGAAGGAGGAGGCACGGACCACCCCATTGGGTCTTGCTGGAGGGGTGGTCTTGCTGTCTTGGGGTGAAGGGGTGGTTCCATTGGGCAGGGGGCTGGTGACCCCCGTGGTGGGGCGGACACCGAACTTAGGCAGTCTGGACACCATGGCAAGCTTGATGGGTGTCTTCTCTTCCATCAGCTGCCAGCACAGTGTGTGTGAGAGAGAGAGAGAGAGAGAGAGAGAGAGAGAGAGAGAGAGAGAGAGAGAGAGAGAGAGAGAGAGAGAGAGAAATAAATAAATAAATAAATAAATAATTAACAAAAAAAACAGAGCAAACTAGAATGCTATTTGGCCCTACACAGAGAGTACACAGTTGCAGAATACCTGACCACTGTGACTGACCCAAAATTAAGGAAAGCTTTGACTATGTACTATGTACAGACTCAGTGAGCATAGCCTTGCTATTGAGAAAGGCCGCCGTAGGCAGACATGGCTCTCAAGAGAAGACAGGTTATGTGCTCACTGCCCACAAGGTGAGGTGGAAACTGCGCTGCACTTCCTAACCTCCTGCCCAATGTATGACCATATTAGAGAGACATATTTCCCTCAGATTACACAGATCCACAAAGAATTTGAAAACAAATCCAATTTTGAAAAACTCCCATATCTACTGGGTGAAATTCCACAGTGTGCCATCATAGCAGCAAGATTTGTGACCTGTTGCCACAAGAAAAGGGCAAGCAGTGAAGAACACACATCATTGTAAATACCACCCATATTTATGCTTATTTATTTTATCTTGTGTCCTTTACCATTTGTACATTGTTAAAACACTGTATATATATAGATATATAATATGACATTTGTAATGTCTTTATTGTTTTGAAACTTCTGTATGTGTAATGTTTACTGTTCATTTTTATTGTTTAGTTCACTTTATATATTCACTTTATGTATTATCTACCTCACTTGTTTGGCAATGTTAACACATGTTTCCCATGCCAATAAAGCCCTTGAATTTAATTGAATTGAATTGAAGAGAGAGAGATCAAAATGTAATTTCTGTTCTTTCATGCATGCGTGGATGTGGCGGTCCTGGGCTGGTGTGGTTACACGTAGTCTGCAGTTGTGAGGATGGTTGGACGTACTGACAAATTCTCTAAAACAACGTTGGAGGAAGATTATGGTGGAGAAATTAACATTCACTTCCCAGGCAACAGCTCTGGTGGCCATTCCTAAGGTCAGCATGCCAATTTCACTCTCCCTCAAAACTTGAGACATGTGTGGCATTGTGTTGTATGACAAAACTGCACATTTTAAAGTGGCCTTTTATTGTCCCTAGCACAAGGTGCACCTGTGTAATGATGATGTTATTTAATCAGCTAGTTGATATACCACGCCTTTCTAGTAGATTATATTGGTAAATGAGAAATGCTCACTAATAGGGATGTAAACAAATTTGTGCACAACATTTTGTAGAAATAAGCTTTTTGTGCATGTGGAGAATGTAGGAGATTTTTTATTTCAGCTCATGAAACATGGGACCAACACTTTACATGTTGCGTTTATATTTTTGTTCAGTATATATACAGTATGTTGTAGCAGTGAGACAGACAATGACATGATGTTATGATTCCTAGATTAGTAATAATTTATTTGGGTCAATGACTAGACTGGAAACCGGCATTGACACAAGGATTCCGGCCCTACTGCATTCTGTGTCGAGCGTGGCAGTCTGGCACAAGATCAAAGCTAATGTAACAGTATAACTTTAGACCGTCCCCTCGCCCATACCCGGGCACGAACCAGGGACCAACTGCACACATTAACAACAGTCACCCTCGAAGCATCGTTACCCATCACTCCACAAAAGCCACGGCCCTTGCAGAGCAAGGGGAACCACTACTTCCAAGGGCTCAGAGCAAGTGACGTCACCGATTGAAACGCTATTTAGCGCGCACCACCGCTAACTAGCTAGCCGTTACACTAACTCATTGGTATTTTTTTATATGCAAGTTGAAAAGAGTAAACATTCTGGAGTCAATCCCTGATAGACAGAATCTTTTGTTGGACTGTACAGTACCAGAAACAACCGTCTGTTATTTCACTATTTCAATATCAGCCTTTTCCTCTAAATCTATAGCGTTAGATTTTTAAACCACAGACAATGAAGAATGAACTTTGAAAGATATTTGGCAGACTTTCCACATTGTCTTCCCTATTCATTACCACTTTAGATATGCTTCAATGGGACCTCTGGTCGTCCCCCCCCCCCCCCACACTTAACAAAGCTGAAGAGTCACAGCTACCTTATCATAAAAACACCAGAGCGCCATAGGCTTTATGATATCACAGAACCATAGAGCATAATAGTGAATCATATTTGGTTCAAAGGGAAGGGGAAGTTTTAGGTTCTGCATGTAGTATAGCTTCCTTTTCTTGCAGCATCTGGTAAAGAACCTTCATCTTCCTTATCCAACGGTTCCCCATTCCCAGACTCATTACTACTCATCTGGATCAGCTCCAGAACAGAGGCTGCATTAAAGCAGCACACACACACACACACACACACACACACACACACACACACACACACACACACACACACACACACACACACACACACACACACACACACACACACACACACACACACACACACACACACACACACACACACACACACACACACACACACACACACACACACAGAGGCACAAAGCAGGTCACTTCATATTGACAATAATAAGGGCTTTTGTAAAGGCCTTGCTGATGCTGATATACGTGCCGGTCCCCTTAACCAGGTCAGAAGGTTGTGGAGGAGGGGAATTTGCATGTCTGGCTTATCTGACACAGGAATAGTGGGACAAGTATAGTCCATTTAGTTCATGAGCATGGATAAACTGCTACACGGTGTCGATCATCCAAGGGCCATGCTGACTGGCATCATTGTTTTAGTTTTTTTAATTGTCCATCATCAGATAAGTCCCTTCAAAGGGGAAATTCCAGATAGTTATAGGAACTATAGCGGCTTAAGAGGAAACTCCTGGGTAGTTTTACTTGGTCAACTTAAGACTATCAGAACATAATGGGGTAAAGAAGAAATGTGTTAATAGAAGGAAATATAATTTAAAGGGATGTGTTGGCCTGAGTCCCAATCCCACAGTGCAGCCATGTGAGACGTGGATATCAGAACCTGGGGGTAAGATGCCAAGAGGGCTTGGCCAAGTACAGGACAGAACCCCAAGTAGGACACTGAGGCTGGGACTCAGGCCAGCTCAGTCAATACTGAATGGAGGATGGACGTAAGCCGTTGGTGAGTTTAGGCCTAACTCCATTATCCTTCAGCTATAAATATTCAACTCAAATAATGAATGCAGCCTGGGTGGTGTGGGCAGTATATTGACAGACTCCAGTCAGAAGCCTGTCAAAGAGACACCATTGCCTGTAATAACTAGTAGTCAACTTAAAAAATAAATCATTCTAGAGGACTAATATGTGTTTCCATAGTATTCATACACAACCACAGAATACGGGGTGCTAGTTAACCTAATACACAAGGGATATCTACTGCTCTATTGGTAAAGGGAAATTCCACAGTAACAGGGACACTGAGACTCAAATCTTTCACATAAAAACTTATGTCAAACAAAAAACTATAATTGCAAAGTTAAACAAACCATGCAACTCTATGCACAATAATACATTTTAACAATTTCCAAAGACATTTTTACAAAAACACATTTACTTTAAGAACAGTGCAGATGCAAAGTCTGGTAACAAAACTGATGACAGTAACAGCACAAACTGTCATTCTGTACTGTTCTTCAAGTAAATGTGATTATAAAATTATCAGTGGACATTTATTAAAGTAGTCCTTGTTTAAAGGCCCAAGGCAGTCAAAAACTTGATTTCCCGGTGTTTTATATATATTTCCACACTATTAGGTTGGAATAATACTGTGAAATTGTGATAATGCCCTTTAAGTGTACGAACTGTTTGAAAAGAGCCACCTGAAATGTCTGCCTGCTTTGGAGGGATGGAGTTTTGGCCTGCCTTGTGACATCACCAGGCGGTTAATTAGTCAATAGGCCAATAAGAAAGTCCGTTCCAAACCTCTCTGTCAATAACAGCTAGTTTTTATTTTTCCCTCTCAGACAGTCTTGCTCTTAGATTAGAAACTATTTTTGTTTATTTTTAACCATTTTAATTGAAAGCAATCAGTTCATTGTTACCCAGAAACAATTTAATCAAATATCATTTTATTTGTTACATGCTCAGAATACAACAGGTTACTTACAAGCCCTTAACCTACAATGCAGTTTTAAGAAAATACCTAAAGAAAGTAAGAAATAAAAGTAAGAAATAATTCAAGAGCAGCAGTAAAAGAACAATAGTGAAGCTATATACAAGGGGGTACCGGTACAGAGTCAATCAATGTGCGAGGGCACCGGTTAGTCGAGGTAATTGAGGTAATATGTACAGGTAGGTAGAGTTATTAAAGTGACTATGCATAGATAATAACAGAGAGTATAAGCAGTGTAGAAGGGAGGGGGGATGCAAATAGTCTGGGTAGCCATTTGATTAGATGTTCAGGAGTCTTATGGCTTGGGGGTAGAAGACTCATGGACCTAGACTTGGCGTTACGGTACCACTTGATATTGAGAACAAAAATGGATGCATTGGACCTTTTGTTACATCCTTCCTTAGATGAATTAGACCAAGGTGCAGCGTGGTAGGCGAACATCTTACTTTTATTTCAAATGAACACCAAAAATAAATACAAAATACAAAACGAACGTAAAGTTCTGCAGGCTATACAGCAACTAACAAAAATCAAGATCCCACAAACTAAGGTGGAAAACAGGCTGCCTAAGTATGATCCCCAATCAGAGACAACGATAGACAGCTGCCTCTGATTGGGAACCATACCCGGCCAACAAAGAAATATAACACATAGATTGCCCACCCTAGTCACACCTTGACCTAACCAAAATAGAGAATAAAAAGGATCTCTAAGGTCAGGGCGTGACACCTTTAACTTTGCAATAATTGGTTTTTGTTTGACATACATTTAGAAAACTCAGAGTCTCAGTGTCACGCTGTTCCCGTGGAATCGCCCTAAACCGGTGATGGGCAACTGGCGGCCCCACTTTTGGCAAGTTAGTGTAGCGGCTAGCTTTCTACACTTGTATTAATTATGGTCAAATCACTGACCGAGGGGCCCTCATTGATTTTGTTAGTTACTCTCACTCAGAAATCTAATTGTCTCTACCCCATGGCAAAATGTATACGATTGCAGGAAGTTAGCTGTAAAACTGCACATTTTTCTCTCCACCCCATGACAAAATAAGTAGAATTGCATGAAATGTGTTATAAAATTCCAAAATCTGCTCTCCGCCCCATGGAAATTAACATACATTTTTTCCTCTCTGCTGTCAAGAAGAGGTCCGCTAAAATTGTTGGTCGCAAGGTGGGGGGCCAACGCTATCAAAATTGCCCATCCCTGCCCTTTTACATTGATGTGCCACTTCCTATTCTTGAGTAAATCATTGTGTTTTGGACCAAAAACCTACAGAAGTGTATGTAAAACTAAAGGATGACATTGGGCCATTAATCCACAAAGCTGGTTTGTGTGTGTGTGTGTGTGTGTGTGTGTGTGTGTGTGTGTGTGTGTGTGTGTGTGTGTGTGTGTGTGTGTGTGTGTGTGTGTGTGTGTGTGTGTGTGTGTGTGTGTGTGTGTGTGTGTGTGTGTGTGTGTGTGTGTGTGTGTGTGTGTGTGTGTGTCTGGGAACACTGACCTCACACTACACATTGACCCACATTCCCACACGCACACACTGTGCCATCACCAGCCCAAACTGACACTGCAATGTAATAGAGAATAGAGTTGCTGCCAGCCTCACTAATCTGCCTTGCACAAGCACACACTCTTAGAAATCAGGTCAGTCACTGGAGACAACGTAGCCAAAGCCTCTTTGCCCAGGGAGGGGGTAGGGAAGGGTTGTGGGGGAGGACGGGCCTATACGGAGTTTCTCACTGACGCACTGCTGTCATAGTTCAATAACCTCACCCAGGTTCCATTCATATCCAGAGTGACACACGACTACACCC
The DNA here is from genome assembly GCF_021184085.1 of Oncorhynchus gorbuscha. Lineage (NCBI taxonomy): Eukaryota > Metazoa > Chordata > Actinopteri > Salmoniformes > Salmonidae > Oncorhynchus > Oncorhynchus gorbuscha. The sequence continues at coordinate 12,600,158 of NC_060180.1, read as the reverse complement.
TGGCGCAGCTTCGGCAACCATCTTCAGCTGGCCAGCAAGGCTGCCAGATATGTGCGTACTTATCCTATAACCCACCCCCCACCCACACACACACACACACAGAACATACTCTATCTGAAATGTATTTATTTCAAGAATATTCACACCAATAATTGAATTACCAAAACAGAATCACTAGACCAGTAAATGTAAAATACACATTTTTTCTGCTCTGTAATGTACGATATACACCCATTCACCTGAACAAAATTGCTAACAACTGCTGCTGTACTGAAGGCATTAACTCATTGTCCTCACAGCTTAATTTGTGGCCTGCACTAAGACCAGTACAAACATGTTAGCACAGCCTCATTAAACAGAAACAAATAGCAACTGTAAGCAAACAGGGCAACTGACACACATCCAGTATATGAAGTTCATAGAGTCAGGGTTACCAACACACCATCTGTCACTCACTCAAAGCTCCTACATTACCCCCTCCCCCAAAGCATTGTGGTAAATAAACATCCCTGAACTAACACACTATACCACCTGCCCTTCTATCCACACTCATCAAGTCTGATGAAACCTCGCAGAGATCCAGTAATCCAGGGATGTATATACAGTTGAAGTCGGAAGTTTACATACACTTACCGTGGGTTGGAGTCATTAAAACTCGTTGTTCAACCATTCCACAAATGTCTTGTTAACTTCTTTGGGGTAGGGGGCAGTATTTTCACATCCGGATGAAAAGCGTGCCCAGAGTAAACTACCTGCTACTCAGGCCCAGATGCTAGGATATGCATATTATTAGTAGTTTTGGATAGACAAACCTCTGAAGTTTCCAAAACTGTTTGAATGATGTCTGTGAGTATAACAGAACTCATATGGCAGGCACAATTCTGAGAAAAATTCAACCAGAAAGTGGGAATCCTGAGGTTTGTAGGTTTTCAAGTCTTAGCCTATCCAATATACAGTGTCTGCGGGGTCATATTGCACGTCCTAAGGCTTTCAACAGTCTTTAGAACCTTGTTTCAGGCTTCTACTGTGAAGTGAGAGAGAATGAGAGCTGATTGAGTCATGGGTCTGCCAGAAGGCCATGTGCTCAGTCAGGCGCGCACCAGAGTTAGCTCCGTTCCGTTTCATTTCTAAAGACAAAGGAATTCTCCGGTTGAAACATTATTGAAGATTTATGATAAAAACATCCTAAAGATTGATTAAATACATCGTTTGACATGTTTCTACGAACTGTAATATAACTTTTTTGACTTTGTCTCGACCTAGTGCCTGCGCATTTGGATTACTGTACTAAATGCGCGAACAAAAAGGAGGTATTTGGACATAAATGATGGACTTTATCAAACAAAACTAACATGTATTGTAGAACTGGGATTCCTGGGAGCACATTCTGATGAAGATCATCAAAGGTAAGTGGCTATTTATAATGTTATTTCTGACTTTTTGTTGACTCCATTACATGGCGGGTATCTGTATTGTGTCACGCCTTGGTCATTGTATTTTGTGTTTTTGTTATATGTTTGGGTAGGCCAGGGTGTGACATGGGTTTATATGTTGTCTTCGTATTGGTGTTTGTAGTATTTGGGATCGCGGCTAATTAGGGGTGTTGTATAGGCTTGGCTGCCTGAGGCGATTCTCAATTAGAGTCAGGTGCTTATCGTTGTCTCTGATTGGGAACCGTATTTAGGCAGCCTGAGTTCGCTTTGTATTTCGTGGGTGTTTGTTCCTATCTCTGTGTTGTATTCACCAGATAGGCTGTATTAGCTTCACGTTCCGTTCTGTTGTTTTTGTATTCAGTTTCAGTTATTTCATGTACCGCAATTCTTTCATTAAAGTCATGAGTAACCTACACGCTGCATTTCGGTCCGACTCTCTTCTTTCAACAGACGAACGCCGTTACATATTGCTTGTTTTGGTCTCTGAGCGCTGTACTCAGATTATTTCATGGTGTGCTTTTTCCGTAAAGCTTTTTTTAAATCTGACACAGCGGTTGCATTAAGGAGAAGTATATCATTAATTCCATGCATAATAGTTGTATTTTCATCAACATTTATGATGAGTATTTCTGTACTTTCACTGGATGTTTTGGGGGCAAAACATAACAACACGTCAATGTAAACAGAGATTTTTAGATATAAATATGAACTTTATCGAACAAAACATACATGTACTGTATAACATTAAGTTCTATGAGTGCCATCTGATGAAGATCATTAACGGTTAGTGATTAATTTTATCTCTATTTCTGTAACCTTTTTGAAATCGGACACTGTGGTGCGATTAACAACAAGTTTTACTTTAAAATGGTGTATAATACATGTATGTTTGAGGAATTTTAATTATGAGATTTCGGTTGTTTGAATTTGGCGCCCTGCACTTTCACTGGATGTTGGTCAGGTGGGACATTAGCGTCCCACGTACCCTAGAGAGGTTAACAAACTATAGTTTTGGCTAGTCGGTTAGGACATCTACTTTGTGCATGACACAAGTCATTTTTCCAGCAATTGTTTACAGACAGATTATTTCACTTATAATTCACTGTATCACAATTCCAGTCAGTCAGAAGTGTACCTACACTAAGTTGACTGTGCCTTTAAACAGCTTGGGAAATTCCAGAAAACGATGTCATGGCTTTAGAAGCTTCTGATAGGCTAATTGACATCATTTGAGTCAATTGGAGGTGTACCTGTGGATGTATTTCAATGCCTAACTTCAAACTCACTGCCTCTTTGATTGACATCATGGGAAAATCAAAAGAAATCAGCCAAGATCTGGTTCATCGTTGGGAGCAATTTCAAAATGCCTGAATGTACCACGTTCATCTGTACAAACAATAGCACGCAAGTATAAACACTATGGGACCACACAGCCGTCATACCACACAGGAAGGAGACGCGTTCTGCCTCCTAGAGATGAACGTACTTTGCTACGAAAAGTGCAAATCAATCCCAGAACAGCAAAGGACCTTGTGAAGATGCTGGAGGAAACAGGTACAAAAGTATCTATATCCACAGTAAATCAAGTCCTATATCGACAAAACCTAAAAGGCCACTCAGCAAGGAAGAAGCCACTGCTCCAAACCGCCATAAAAAAAGCCATACGATGGTTTGCAACTGCACATGGGGACAAAGATCGTACTTTTTGGAGAAATGTCCTCTGGTCTGACGAAAAAAAAATGTAACTGTTTGCCATAATGACCATAATTATGTTTGGAGGAAAAGGGGGAGGCTTGCAAGCCGAAAAACACCATCCCAACCGTGAAGCACGGGGGTGGCAGCATCATGTTGTGGGGGTGCTTTGCTGCAGGAAGGGCTGGTGCACTTCACAAAATAGATGGCATCATGATGAAAGACAATTATGTGGTTATATTGAAGCAACATCTCAAGACATCAGTCAGGAAGTTAAAGCTTGGTCGCAAATGGGTCTTCCAAATAGACAATGACCCCAAGCATACTTCCAAAGTTGTGGCAAAATGCCTTAAGGACAAAGTCAAGGTATTGGAGTGACCATCACAAAGCCCTGACCTCAATCCTATAGAAAAGTTGTGGGCCGAACTGAAAAGGTGTGTGCGAGCAAGGAGGCCTACAAACCTGACTCAGCTATACCAGCTCTGTCAGGAGGAATGAGCCAAAATTCACCCAACTTATTGTGGGAAGCTTGTGGAAGGGAATGCTGAAATAAATCATTATCTCTACTGTTATTCTGACATTTCACATTCTTAAAATAAAGTGGTGATCCTAACGGACCTAAAACAGGGAATTTTTACTCAGATTAAATGTCAGGAATTGTGAAAAACTGAGTTTAAATGTACTTGGCTAAGGTGTATGTAAACTTCCGACTTCAACTGTGTACACACACACACACACACACACACACACACACACACACACACACACACACACACACACACACACACACACACACACACACACACACACACACACACACACACACACACACACACACACACACACACACACAGTACCAGTCAAAAGTTTGGACACACCTACTCATTCCAGGGTTTTTCTTAATTTTTTACTATTTTCTACTCTGTAGATTATATATATTCTCTATAAAATGTGTATGATTTAATTGCCAAAGTAATACTACGTGGTGGGTGTACCTGTAAGTGAAATCTCTAATGTAGTGTCTAATGTGACCTACATAATCCATATCAAACAGATTAGACATACAGCTCAGACATGGCCATGTCTTAATGTGTCCTCCATTAAATCAGAGTGCACTGCAGCTGCATCATCATCTGTTTAGAGAGTGGATCTTTCCTTACTCCCGTATGCGTTTGGAGAGCTTTTGATTTGGCAGTGCAGCTTTCCGGAACGCATTTCCGACCCAGAAGCTACAGTTAGCACTTGGCAAAGATACAGCAAGCCTAGAAAATGGTTTGAATTGTGCAGGACAAAATACAGACAGTATAGACATTGAGTTAGATAATTGAGTTTTCTTGTTTGGCATTTCTGTAATGTTTAGAGTTTAAATTATTGGGTGATATGATGGCCCGACAAGCAGTGAGAGAGGGTCAAGGAATGGAGATTGTATAAGCAAATAATTATTACTTACTCCCCTAGCAAATCTCTCTCACACACACACACACACACACACACACACACACACACACACACACACACACACACACACACACACACACACACACACACACACACACACACACACACACACACACACACACACACACACACACTCACACACACTCACACACACACACAGCCTCGAATCAGTCCACGCCCCCTTGAAATACAGACTAGCATTCTTCAAGAGCAACAGGATGGACACAGATAGCACATGACAGCTCCTGGGCTGTGATCAATTGGGAAGTGGGTTTACGCATGAGTGCATCATACAGCAGCCGTCCCGGCCCCCATCTCCAAAACCCCATGCTGCCCTGCTATAACCCTCCCCACGCCCTTCAGTCTCCACTATCTGCCGATAGGTCTGAGTACAGGAGCGACTAATAACTACTAGGCCTTCCTCTCTGTAGAAGTATATCTCTTCTATCTTCATCTCAAACACAAACACAACCAACCAACCTAGGGAGCCTCTGTCTAGATACTAAGAGCTAGGTCATAAGGGCGGTAAGCAATGAAGGAGGGAAGAGATAGGAAAAGCGAGGGGGAAACTGGGTTATCATGCTGTATCTTCTTTCCATTAATGGGCCTTGGCACTGGTTTCCAGTAGGGCCGGGATGATACCAGTATGACGATACTTGTTAGTATCATAGCAAGGAAACAAAGCGCAAAGCAGAAATAACGTCTTTAGGAAAACAGCCCTAATGTTGGAAACATACATCATTATATTGTCATCCAGAGTCACATGTGTTTATTTTCCAAGCTCTAGCAGACAATATTTTATGTATAAAAGGTTTTTAAAGTACCAAAGTTTGGTCTGCTTCTTGTTATCATTTTTGTCATGGACAAGAATACTGGTATCTACTGTAACCTCCTAGTTTCCAGGAGGTTACAGTAGACCATGGCCTCTCCCAAGTCCTCTCTCTTCATCCTCTTACTGAGCAGAGCTGAGCCAGGCTCCACAGTTTGCTCTCTGCACTGCAGCCTCAGTAAATCTAACTGTCATCAGACTCTTAGAGTGAATCAATTTGTCTGATCATTTACTCTACACCATCAGTTTGATGGGCAACTGGTCCCATTCTCAGACATATGCCTAGAAATAGAGAACTAGAGCTTTCCCAGTGGAGGTAAACTCACAGCCCCCCATGCAACACAACCCTGTCAGTCTAACCCAGATGCAGTAGTTCATCCATATCTGGACATGGACTCCTTCCACTGGCTCTGCAAACAGAAGGCTGTGTAAAAAAGAGACATCCATTAGTGTTTCTCAAACCCCGATACACGAAGCAGATGGTTCGCTGAAACTAATTTAAACAGTTCTCAAATGCAAGTTGTACAATCGGAGGGCCTTAGAGAACAATTGCGTGCCAGTCCTTGGAAAAGGGTTGAGAAACACTGCCTCAGTGTAGTGTAACCGCCCTCCACCATTCCCAAAGGGATCCCAAACTAGCCATTAGCTGATGCTAATTGAATAAGACAGCGAGGAAAGCTACACTGAGGCTATGCTAACTAATGAAAATGGAATGCGTTAGCAAAGCTATACTGATGCTACGCCAAGTGATGCTAAATGATTGAGAGAGCGTGGAAAGCTATGCTAGTGCTATATTCTAACAAGCAAATCAAATGGATGAGGAAGCGTGATGCAGGATAGGCTTCCATTACCGTGCTGCACTGCACGTGGTGCTCTATCAGAGCAACGCATTACACCACACTATGCCACCACCCATCTCTCACAGTGACTCAATGACAGCAGGGGACATCCCTGTAGACATTACAAGCAGCACTTTGCTTTCCGCGGGAAAAATACATTATCTTTGCAGTCCACCTGCCTTGACACCACAAAGTCTTCTAGTTACTCAAGTTCCCAGACATCAATGTTGAAAGCACAGTTCGATACTGTTTAGACATTCAGTACAGCTCATGCATTTTCTCCCGTGTCTTACTGTCACCCCGTTGGGATATTGCTACGCAAGGACACAGAAATAACCTTTTCAGTTTCAGTTGGCTATGTATTCAGTCTGACTGTATACAGCATGTGTGTGAGATTGGGTGGGGAGCTAAGGGAGAACTGAAAGGGGCTTTCAAGGGTCCTTTAGTATTTGATGGGGCGTCTTTTAGGAGCCAGGTTAGAGATGTATAGCATACTTCACACAAGTCTCTCACACAAGGCAGTGTTCGGAGCAATGAAAGTGACAGTGGCAAAGTTAGAGTACTGTAAATGAAAGAAAGGTCACATGCCACCAAGAGATCATTCACACACACTTTACCCAGAAAAAGGCTGATGTGGCATTTCTCAGTGTGAAACTAGTCACAAGCACACAACTGTGACTACTAAAAGAAATATCAACTTGGCAATAGCTATGAGAACCCATTTTAGAGGGTTCAACAGACACATTTCAGAGGGATATCTGCCAGTAAACAGGATCTGTTATCGTTCTATTAAAGACACAGTGTCAATCGGTGAAGCCTGCCGAGGGGAGGACGGCTCATAATGCTGCTGTAATTGAGTAAATGGAATTCCATTCACTCCTTTCCAGACATTATTATGAGCAGCCTTCCCCTTAACAGCTTCCACTGGTTTCAAGTTGTTCCCCACTCAGCCAGACATGCCCAGTAAAAATGAAGAACTATTGAGAATGTTCCTCAATAGCCACTCTTTACAAGTGTCTGTTGATGTCATACACCATTTTGATTCGCATTCAACATTTATTCTAGCTGCAGAATGGTTCTCGACCATTGATGGCCTGATAAATCCTACCCCTGCAAAACCTATGTGAACTTTCCTCCACATCTAAATGTGATGAGTTTGCTGCATATTTCAGAGATAAGATGACACCCATTAGGCTGGGTATCAGTCAAGCAAGACCTGAAGTTTGATGACATGTGCCCTAGCATATCACGCAAAGACACTATGGATTACATTTCCGTGGTTGACACAAACCGGCTCAGGAAAGTGATTTCTCAATTTAAGCCGTTTACCTGCCTTCTCGATCCTATCCCCACCACCTTCTTCAAAACAGTTTTTAACTGCATATCTGAATAAGTGCAAACTATTGTTAATTCCTCCCTGTTAACAGGCGCTTTCAAACCCACTGCACTAAAAACCTGCTATGGTGGATTCTTCAGGTATTAGCAATTTTCTCCATCCTTAAATTCTTAAGCAAAATTCTGGAGCAATTGGTTTTCAAACAGCTAAATGTTGAAAATCCCCTTCTGGTTTCCTCCACAGCATAGAGAACCCCTTAGTTAAAGTGCTAAATGAACTTAGAGCCAATACAGATGCCAAACAGCTCTGTCCTTGTGCTCTTGGATTTAAGTGCTGCATTTGACACTGTTGACCATGATGTCCTTCTGGACAGAATGTAGAGATGGGTTGTCCTCTCTGGTCCAGTTCTAAATTGGTTTAGGATGTATTTAACCAGTCAAGAGTTTTTTGTCACCCTTGGTGAACATAACTCAGAGAAAATACATCACATGGCGTTCCACAAGGTTCCATTTTGGGTCTGGTACTGTTCATATGTTACCCCTTTGGCAGCTTTATCAGAAATCACAGCATTGATTTTCACTGCTACGCAGAGAATACACAACTTTACATTTCTGTGTCACCAGAGGATTTTAGCTCCAAAGATAAATTATTAGACTGTATTAGTGATTTAAATACTTGGATGGCTCACAACTTCCTCAAGCTAAATCGAGACAAGACCGGGGTACTTATTGTTGGAGCCAAAGTACAGAGAGAGAATCTGGCCACACATTTTATTTCACGGCAATAAAGATAGAACCCCAGTTAAAAAGCCTAGGTGTTATTTTATATTCCTGAACTCAATTTCGAATCACACATTAGTAATGTGACCAAAATAGCTTTTCACCAACTGAGGAACATTGACAAGGTGCGTCCGTTTCTCTCTCAGGTTGCTACAGAGAGACTCATCCATTATTTTTTTACTAGCAGGCTTGACTACTGTAATGCTCTCCTGTCTGGTCTACCAAAAAAATCCTGCAAAACATATAGAATGTTGCAGCAAGGGTACTGACCAAGACCAGGCGGAGAGTGCACAATACACCGGTTTCAAGGTCTGCACTGGCAGCCTGTGAGTTTTAGAAATAATTTAAAGATGAATTTATTGTTTTTTAAATCAATCCACAATTGTGCACGCCAATACATGTCAAATCAAATCATATTAGTCACATGCGCCGAATACAAAAGGTAGGTACCTTACAGTGGAATGCTTACTTACGAATAGGCGCCCTGTGTGAACATTTGATGAAACAGTGACATATACTCTGAATGACCTAAAATCATAAATCCCATATTGTTCTTTCAGTCAGGCCAACCCAAGCTTCACTCTGCAAGTAGGCTAATAGTAGGCCTACTATTGAAATGAAGCTGTCACCTGAGGTCACCTATTTTGGATTCAAAACGGCAAACTTCGTCAAACGGTAACTAGTTTGCATCCCTGATTACAGAACAACTTTATTGACCAGAAATTAGTGCTGATTGCAGGTAAAAATAAAAATAAAGTATATGTTGTTCTCTAGAGTGCATACAAATAACACTAATGATTTAAGCACATGTACTTTGGTTGGTGTCCATATTGATCGTGTCCCTGCTTACAAATATCTGGGCATATGGATAGATGAAAACCTGTCTTTTAAAAAGCATATTGATGAGTTAGTTAATGGGCCATAAAAATGGGCTTCTTCTATAGAAATATCGCTAAATAGTAGAAAGGAGATCATTCAGTCGACGTTCCTATCAGTCCTAGACTATGGTGACATCATCTATATGAACGCAGCTGCCACTTCATTAAAGCAGTTAGATGCAGTTTATCATAGCCCACTGCGCTTTATTAAGGGAGACAGTTTTAGCACTCATCACTGCATTATCTACCAGAAAGTTGGTTGGCCCTCTTTGATGTCACGTAGGTTGATACATTGCTATGTTTTTATTGATAAAGCCTTTCTACAAGAAGACCCACTGTACCTAACATCATTACTAAACTTACCACACCCGGTCTCAGGGACAGCTAACTCTAGAAATTCCTTTGGTCTTTACCTAGTTAGCTAAATTAGCGTTTTATTTTCATGCACCTCATTTGCGTAACAATCTTCAAAATGTTCTTAAATTTGATGTTCTGGTGCCTCTACGGCAATTCAGAAGGTTGATTGAGGACCTTATTACTGATGAGATGAAGGTGTTAGGTTTTTATGACAGTGTTTTCTTCTTTCTGCTTGCATTTTGATGTGTGTATTTTCTGTAATGTACCGTATGTAATTCAGAGCTCATCTGTAAAAGAGAGCTTGGTCTCAGTATGACTCCCCGATCAAATAAAGGTTCAATACAAATGTCAAAGTGGAATTCGGTTTTTACACATTTTTACAAATGAAAAGCTGAAATGTCTTGAGTCCATAAGTATTCGACCTCTTTATGGGGAGCCTAAATAAGTTCAGGAGTATAAATGTGCATAACAAGTCACGTAAGTAGCACAGACTCTCTATATGCAATAATAGTGTTTAACATGATTTTTGAATGACTATCTCATCTCTGTACCCCACACATACAATTATCTGTAAGGTCCCAAAGTTGAACACTGAATTGTAAACACAGATTCAACCACAAATACCAGGGAGGTTGTCCAATGCCTTGCAAAGAAGGGAACCTATTGGTAGATGAGGTAAAAATAAATTTAAAAAAATTAAAAAGCTGACATTGAATATCCCTTTGAGCAGGGTGAAATTATTATTATTATTAATTACACTTTGGATGATGTATCAATACACCCAGTCACTACAGTTGCCGGAGAGGAAGGAAACCGCTCAGGGATTTCACCATGAGGCCAATGGTGACCGTTACAGATTTAAATGGCTTTGATTCAAGAAAATTGAGGATGCATCAACAATATTGTAGTTACTCCACAATTCTAAACATAAATGACCGAGTGAAAAGAAGGAAGCACGTACAGAATAAAAATATTCCAGAACATATATCCTGTTTGCAATAAGGCACTAAAGTAAAACAAAAACAAAACGTGGCAATGAAATGTCCTGACAACAAAGAATTATGCTTGTTGCAAATCCAACACAACACATCACCGAGTACCACTCTTCATATTTTCAAGCATGGGAGTGGCTGCATCATGTTATGGGTATGCTTGTCATTGGCAAGGACGGGGAGTTTAGGCATAATCCTAGAGGAAAAGCTGGTTCAGTCTGCTTTCCAACAGACACTAGGAAACAAATTCACCTTTCAGCAGGACAATAACCTAAAATACAAGATCAAATCTACACTGGAGTTGCTTACCAAGAAGACATTGAATTTTCCTGAATGGCCTTGTTAAAGTTTTGACTTAAAATCTGCTTGAAAATTAATGGCAAGACTTGAAAATACCTGCCTAGTAATGATCAACAACAGAGTTGACAAAGACTGAATAATACAAATTATGTGCAAATATTGTACAATCCAGGTGTGCAAAGCTCTTAGAGACTTACCCAGACTCACAGCTGTAATCACTGCCAAAGGTGATTCTAACATGTATTGACTCAGGGGTATGAATACCTTTGTAAATTAGATATTTCTATATTTAATTTTCAATATATTTGCGAACATTTCTAAATACAAGTTTTCACTTATATAGTATTGTGTGTAGATGGGTGAGAATTATTATTTTTGTAATCCATTTTTAATTCAGGCTGTAAATGTGGAATAATTCAAGGGGTATGAATACTTTCTGAAGGCACATTGCATTCTCCTGTTCTATTGGTTTTCTTTAAACTTTCTTTCATTGTCTAGCAGCCAAAGGCATTATCCTAGTCATATTAGCAACCCATGATAGTTGTTGAATCTTAAAATCTCCCCTCTTTCAATATTTCTCATTTTCATCCCTTTCCATAAAACTGCTTGCATGAGCAGTACGCATTTCCGAACGGTGTTTATCTGCACATTTTGGAACATTCGCCCATAGGCCTATTGATATGCGCACATTTCTGCACTTAAATAGGAAAAAAATAGTTAATTATAATGACTCCCTAATATGATGTGTGCTTCCGGATAACGGCCCTGTGCGCTGCTGCAGTGGGAGTCAGGTTAGATTTTTAATATAGGAAATGTGACTTGAAAAGGTTTGAACAGCTATATCACTGAAATCACATTTCCCAACAACAGCAATCTTTTATCTTCTTAACACTCAGCCGTGTCCTGTGCAGTGTGCAGGCGTGTTAGTGCTCACATGACCTTCGACATCAAACACTGTTAGAAGACTGCAGTGCGTTTGACAACCCGTTTACTTCTTGGCCTCTGATTGGCTGCGGGGGAGAGCGAGGCTGATGAGTGCCCTGCAGTAGCTTTGGTGGTGTCAATCACTGTCAGTGAAGTCATTAAAGGAGTTTATCGAGCGACAGGAGGACATACTTAACTCTACTCTCTCACCCATAGAAAATAATATAATATTTATGCTCACATGCCTTTTGCCATTGATAAAAGGGTAGAGGTGAGAATCCATTGGTAATTACATTTTAGTCAGGTCCTTCTGTAGCTCAGTTGGTAGAGCATGGCGCTTGTAATGCCAGGGTAGTGGGTTCGATCCCCGGGACCACCCATATGTAGAATGTATGCACACATGACTGTAAGTTGCTTTGGATAAAATCGTCTGCTAAATGGCATATATTATTTATATATTAGCCGCAGTCATCAGATGCTCTTCTTAATTCAATGACTTCAACTCTAAAGTAGGCATCAAATCTGTGCTCAGTACTTCTGATGTTTTAGAACACATAGCCATATTCTTTATTTGCTGATGTGGAAATCACATCTTTATTCCTGGCTGGTGGAGGAGGAATGTATAATAATAATAATAATAATAATATAATAATAATGTCCCTTGCAATGCCTGAGCAAAGACATGTTACAAGGAGCTGAACAGGCACGCTGGGCATGTGCCCAGGGAACCACCAACCGATTCTTTTGTTTGGAGAGAGATAAGCCTTGCTTTTTCTTTCTGTGGCTGTACCACTGTGTGGAAGTCATGTGACATTCATATGACCCAGCTTTCATGTACTTTAGACACACACAATTACACTGGAGGGTTGTGAACAGCACAAAGAAAATATGGAAATAATTTACCTTGAGAAATGGTGCATCAAGCTACTATGAGTTAGCCTGGTCACTGTGTTCACCATAATGTCATATAACTTTTTAAGGAAGTTCGTATCAGATACCCTAGTATCATGTTGCCAAAAGCACAAAGGAAGACAGCTGGTTGATCGCCCGTTCTATGGCAAAGTGGACATGATCACACAACCTGCCAATATCACAACATGAGAAGACACAGCAAATGCATCCACACGCAATATGACACCAGCATTACATTGGAGACCATTCAGTAGATCACAGATAAAGATCGAGACAGGAGAGCTGAACCACCAACACTCAACTAATCCCCTCTCTGTTGTCAAATCTGTTTCACCTCGGTCTTATTGTAGCTGGGGACTTTAATAAAGCAAATCTGAGGAACGACAACACTATCAACATACAGCTGGCTGGTTACACACTGTACCGGCAGGATAGAACAGAGACGTCTGGTAAGACAAGGGGCGGGGACTATTTACTTCTTGTAAATAACACCTGGTGCACGATATCTAAGAAAGTCTCGAGCTGCTGCGCGCTTAAGTCTATAAGATGTAGACCACAATATCGATCAAGAGAGTCTTCATCTGTATTTTTCGTAGCTGTTTACATACCACCACAGTCAGAGGCTGGCACTAACACAACATTGAATGAGCTTTATTACGCCATAAGCAAACAAGAAAACGCTCACCCAGAGGCGGCACTCCTAGTGGCCGGGGACTTTGATGCAGGGAAACTTAAACCCGTTTGACCAAATTCCTACAGCATGTTAAATATGCAACCACAGGGAGAAAAACCTCTGGACCACCTTTACTGGTGCTTCCTGCTTTAATTCTGCTTGTAAGCAAGAATCAGGAGGATAGAATTATGGTCACGACTCCAACACCATCATTAAGTTTGTCTATGATAGGTAGGTGGTAGGCCTGATCACCGACAACGATGAGACAGCCTATAGGGAGGTCAGTGACCTGGCCGTGTGGTGCCAGGGCAACAACCTCTCCCTCAATGTGATCAAGACAAAGGAGATGATTGTGGACTACAGGAAAAAGAGGACCGAGCACGCCCCCGTTCTCATCGACAGAGCTGCATTGGAGCAGGTTGAGAGCATCAAGTTCCTTGGTGTCCACATCACCAACAAACTAACATGGTCCAAGCACACAAAGACAATCGTGAAGAGGGCACAATAAAACCTATTCCCCCTCAGGAGACTGAAAAGATTTGGCATGGGTCCCCAGATCCTCAAAAGAATTTACAGCTGCACCATCGAGAGCACCCTGACTAGAGGTCGACTGATTATGATTTTTCAAGGCCGATACCGATGCCGATTGTTGGAGGACCAAAAAAAGCCGATACAGATTAATCGGCCGATTTTTTAACATTTTATTTATTTGTAATAATGACAATTACAACAATACTGAATGAACACTTATTTTAACTTAATATAATACATCAATAAAATCTATTTAGTCTCAAGTAAATAATGAAACATGTTCAATTTGGTTTAAATAATGCAAAAACAAAGTGTTGGAGTAGAAAGTAAAAGTGCAATATGTGCCATGTAAGAAAGCTAACCTCTCAGTTCCTTGCTCAGAACATGAGAACAAATGAAAGCTGGTGGTTTCTTTTAACATGAGTCTTCAATATTCCCAGGTAAGAAGTTTTAGGTTGTAGTTATTATAGGAATTATAGGACTATTTCCCTCTATACCATTTGTATTTCATTAACCTTTGACTATTGGATGTTCTTATAGGCACTTTAGTATTGCCAGGTTAACTGTATAGCTTCCGTCCCTCTCCTCACTCCTCCCTGGGCTCGAACCAGCAACACAACGACAACAGCCACCATCGAAGCAGCGTTACCCATGCAGAGCAAGGAGAACAACTACTAGAAGGCTCAGAGCGAGTGACGTTTGAAACGCTATTAGCGTGCGAACTAGCTAGCCATTTCACTTCGGTTACACCAGCCTCATCTCGGGAGTTGATAGGCTTGACGCACAATGAAGAGCTGCTGGCAAAATGCCCGAAAGTGCTGTTTAAATTAATGTTTACGCGCCTGCTTCTGCCTACCACCGCTCAGTCAGATACTTAGATACTTGTATGCTCAGTCAGAATATATGCAACGCAGGACACGCTAGATAATATCTAGTAATTTCAGCAACCATGTGTAGTTAACTAGTGATTATGACTGATTGTTTTTTATAAGATAAGTTTAATGATAGCTAGCAACTTACCTTGGCTTACTGCATTCGCGTAACAGGCAGTCTCCTTGTGGAGTCCAACAAGAGAGAGGCAGGTCGTTATTGCGTTGGACTAGTTAACTGTAAGGTTGCAAGATTGGAACCCCCAAGCTGACAATGTGAAAATCTGTCGTTCTGCCCCTGAACAAGGTGGTTAACCCACCGTTCCAAGGCCGTCATTGAAAATAAGAATGTGTTCTTAACTGACTTGCCTAGTTAAATAAAGATTAAAGGTGTAAATCATTTTAATTAAAAATCGGCGCCCAAGAACACCTATTTCCGATTGTTATGAAAACTTGAAATCGGCCCTAATTAATTGTAAGTCGCTCTGGATAAGAGCGTCTGCTAAATGACTTAAATGTAAATGTAAATGTAATTTAATAGCGTGGTTGGTAAGACGTGGTTGGTAAGACGTGGTTGGTAAGAGCAGACAAGACAGCAGCCTCCCCTCCGGCGCCATCGTCAGATTGTTGTTGTCATGGGCAACAGTCCCCTATGTGACATCTATATACGTAACCACTAAAGCGCACCAACTATTGTACTTTACTACTTTCCCTACCTACTAACTCAGTAGAGGTCAGACTAACAGACCAATAACCCTGCACTGACAGTCCCTGAGGTGAAAGCTCGGCGTAATTTCATTGACATGTTTAGGGTTCTCCTCACATGACATAGACAGACGGGCAGACTCAAAACAGATGCTCAAAACAGACATGCCACAAGTTCAATCACTTCAATTGCAGTCCTCAGCCACAATCCACTGATACCAACAATGACATCACTCACAACCCTCCCTTTGCTGTAAAGTGATACGACACTCCTCTCATATCTCATTTGACATATGTAACAAGATCAGACAACCATGACTGCTTATGAGTCATATGATGGATGCTAGCCAATCATAATGGGGGGTATGAGAGTGATGGAGATCAATGCTAATGCAGTTGGATTCAATACACACCCTATAGCTTCTTAGTCCACAATGTGTTTAAAATAGTATTTTATTAGCTCCATCTCATTTCCATGTCTTTAGCCAGTAGGAGGGGCATGCTATTGGGCTGTGTATTGAACAGGAGGGCACTGGTTTCAAATGTCACCATCTCATAAATACGTGAAATCAAAGTGTTACCAAGACCACAATCAGGTTGTTAGAGAGGCTATGTAGTGGTAGGTGGGAAGAGAGATCCCATCCGACAGTGAGTGCTTAGCATATCCTAAGCAAACTCTTTGGGAAGAATAAGAGCTTGCAGTAGGTGGAATGTTTATGGCAATGTTGAATAACAACATGAAAAATAGTGGAATGGATTTACTCCAATATTTGAAACAAGAAGAAACCAATTCAAAAGAGAGGGCGCAGAATGTCATCCTCACTTTCTTGTGTGTTATATGTTCAGGAAAACACCCTTGTGGCAGTTAAGCATCACATTAGCCTGCATACTGGATGGCTATTTTAAATGTATAAGAGCTTTTTTAAGAGAGCAACAGACTACATTAGACATGGTGATGCTTGGAATTGGAATGACTCAGCTGTTTAGAGTGCAGAAATCCAAAGCCAGCATTCTAAAGCTTTTACATATAGGGCATTGTTCACACACACAGACATGTACACACCCATGTGCACTTTCTATAAAAGCACCAGTTCAGAGTGCAGCAGCAGTCCATAAGCAGGACTTATTGGTCCCAGCCCTAGCCCTGGGGGCAAAGAGCAGACCCGATGCTGAAACTAGTATCACATGACATAGGGGGGGTATTATTGAATGAAACAACATGGAGGCCTAATGGAGGGGGCCTCTAGGGGCTCGTATAGGAAGGTCTCAATGGAGCTGCCAGCTGCTGTTGAGAGCTGGAGGGCATTACTAAGAGACTGGAAACAGTACATATGCTGCTTGTCATCCAAACACATTAGAGCCAAGATGGCAGTCAGCACAAATCAGACTTCTTGAGGTGGGACACATCATACTGATGCCTTGTCTAGCCTTAGTATACACATTGATACAACACACCTGTCTGCCAGTATTAGCAGCCCCTGCACATTAATAATCTACTTAAGCGCAACGAGGCTCATAAATATCCTATGATTCAAAACACTCCCAATCAAACAAAGATCCATAATCTTACCCAACACACCTGTGTACACACAATCCCTTCACATCCATGTCACAGTGTTGCTTTTGGCTAGTGGCAAGTCCAATCATACATTCTGAGAGTCTGTTTATTACTAATTTAGGTGAAAAAGATATGGGAATAAATGTTGCAATTATTGACAATGAGAGACGAAAAACAGTGCCACGCACACCTTCCACCGGACCGTGAAACACATAGCTCTGTCAGATAGCAGCAATAAGCGGGGCTAAATATAGCTGTAATGATAGGCCCCATAGTGAGACTGTGGAGACGGAGAAACAGATCAGACTACTGTCAAAGTCACATCAACCCCACATTACAACCAGCTCTACTGAAACTTTTCAGAGTGGGGTTTGCGGGCCACTCTGACATTCATGTTCTACTGTTACACACACAGTCTTCTATTGAGCACTGCTACCCAAATCCTGTCTGGGGTCAGACATTCAATTGTTATAGTGATGTTATAACACATTGCTAAACCACAATACAATTCAAAACAACAGACACGAGATTACACTGCCAGGCCACTCTGGCAATAAAGGTGTTGAGTTTAAACCAAGCTGTTAAATACTCAGTTGTTCAATGCTCACTCACCTTAAAAATAGCAGGTAAGTTGTAAATTCAAGACCTTGAGATACAAGTAAACTCTTGACTCTCAGTGACACAGTTCTGTGACTAAACATGCAACCTTTATGCTGGTGTGGTCTAGTAATGACATCTTATCTGCTCAACTAGACAGTTTTCCAAGGCCACCACCATTGCTGGGTATGACTGGTTTGTGCTGCGTTCACACACCGGCCATGACAGATTGTGTGTATTAGAAATACACGCACATATATACACAGACATACACACAACCCGAGTATCCCCTGATACTATGAGTTATGGAGGTCCTCCGTGGGCAGAACCTCTGTGGAGACATTCAGCTGTTGTGGGGTGGTAGTGTGGTACTAAACACAAAGTAGCAAACGCAGCAGGCTGGGACCTACACAGACAGGTGCCAGGGGAACACACACAGAGATATGTGGAAGTGGAGGAGAACGCCTCCATCAGAGAACCAAGGAATGTCCAGCTGACTTACACTATGGAGTGTCAAAACTGGCAATGAATACAATCACAGTCAGAGGAATTCCACTTGTTCTGTACATTTGGGGTGATGGTACAGAGAGCTTAGCGCTGTCTGGGTTATCTAGTACACTTGGGAGACAGTATCACATGTCATTGACAATAACTGGTCTCCAGACGTGACACTTGGCATTCAGGCCGAGGTGTTCAATCTTGGTTTCATCAGACCAGAGAATCTACCATAAAGGCCTGATTGGTGGAGTGTTGCAGAGATGTTTGTCCTTCTGGAAGGTTCTTCCATCTCGACAGAGGAACTCTGGAGCTCTGTCAGAGTGACCATCGGGTTCTTGGTCACCTCCCTGACCAAGGCCCTCCTCCCCCGATTGCTCAGTTTGGCCAGGCGGCCAGCTCTAGGAAGAGTCTCGGTGGTTCCAAACTTCTTCCATTTAAGAATGATGGAGGCCACTCTGTTCATGGGGACCTTCAATGCTGAAGAAATGTTTTTGTACCCTTCCCCAGATCTGTGCCTTGACATAATCCTGTCTCGGAGGATGGGGGTATTTGTGTGTAGATTGCTGAGGAATTGTTTTTATTAATCCATTTTAGAATAAGGCTGTAACAAAACAAAATGTGGAAAAAGTCAAAGGGTCTGAATACCCCCCAAAGGAACTGTATGTATAGTTTTTTTTTGAGGACGTAACAGATCATATCAAATGGATGACATAGTACACAAAAACGGGGACCCGTTTTGGCTTGTGAGTACAACTTCCATAACTACTGGCTGAAATGATACAAAAGATCTGGAGCGTCACATTAAGTGCCCTCTAGTACAAATGTGAACAACAAATATGAATAATAATACGTCAATGAACAGTTACATAATTCCCATAGTTCTTTTTTTTACCACTATTACATAAATGTCTAAGCATAGCATAAACATTCACGGTACAGTAACATCCCCAGGGTTATAACAGTGTGTCTTCTGCATGGCTGGAGAGCAGTAGGGAAAGAGAGCGTTTGTACTATTGGCCTTAGGATGATCGGTTGACAGATGCAGAGCCGTCGGAAAACGTGTGGGGGGGGGCGGCATTTGCCACAGTATTTTTCAATTATGTGTGGCAGCGCCACACCACTATTCATTTAGTTTAACAAAATATATTGAAGCAAACATTAAAATGGTTGTTTTTTTTTGACTGATTTGCCTCGTGATTTGTCAACTCACACACAATTTATCTGTCGTTCACATCAGAGTGTTTGCTTCAGGCTCTTTGCAAGTCGTGGCCAATCAGATTCACAGAAATCGCAGGTTGTGCAGACCGGGCACAAAGCACAAAGCTCAAGGCGTGCTCTTCACTTTCCTCCAGTATTTATTTAGCAAGCGTGATAACACATCACTCCCGACAGACACAAGCAAAAACTCTATACATCTAACATGTGAGATCTGACATGCTGTATGGCATGGAAATTAGACTATGTTTCAGTCTGATCAACTGTAGGCTACTATCAACAGCAGCTGCATAGTCTAGCCTACTACATACAGTATGTGCCCTGTACCTCTGGCCAGGGTAAACAAAGTGGTAACGCTGTGTATTTATAGTCCATTTGATTGTGAGAAAATGTGAATGGGATCACATTTGGTTTAAATTCAAACTTGGGCTGACTAGGCAACCCACACTTTTTCAATCCAAAATCATTAACTGGAATGAATCAATAAACACAATAGCTGACATAGATTGAGTAAATGTTTCATTAGGCCTACAGTTGCATAGGGCAGGACTTCACAATGTCAACCTGGATAAAGCAAGCTCAGCCCTGTGAGTTTTATTGTCCATTTATGATGCTTTCTCTGTGTATAAATATAATTCATATGAACAAGTACAAGGCTGCTGCAGTTTGACAGAGTTTTTATATTCCCCAAGGTGAGGAGTTTTTCTAAACCATGTGACCTGATTCTAAAAAACTTGGATCCCATCATAGCCCATATTAAACCTTTTTACAACAGATTAATCATGTCATACCATATAAGATCTGGAGTTTCACCTGGTTAGGTTACCAGTTCAGGAAAATCTATTGGACCCAGAATAGTTTTTCCGCCACTAGGGCTGTAACAGTCATGACATTTTGTCAGCCGGTGATTGTCATGCAAATAACTACCGGTCTCAATGTAATTGATCGTTCATAAACATAAACACGTTTAGCATCTCCTGGCTTCCACGCATAGCCTACAAGCCACAGAAGCATACCGTTGGAACATGTACATTTATAAAGTTTAAAAAATATATATTTAATATAGCCTATACAATGGTATACTGGCCATATACCACACCTCCTCTGCCTTATTGCTTAATAATAAGTGAAAGTCGTGGTATATACCACAACTATGACAAAACATATTTGTACTGTTCTAATTACATTAGCAACCAGTTTATAAGAGCAATAAGGCACCTAGGGGGTTTATGGAGTACAGGCCAATATACCATGGCTAAGGGCTGTATCCAGGCACTTTGTGTTGCGTGCATAAGAACAGCCCTTAGCCATGGTATATTGGCCTGTACCCCCTCATGCTTATTGCTTAAATATACCAGTGACTAAACACAACAGTGATGAGAGACAAAGAACAACCATTTGAGCCATTGCAATATGCCCATTCTAGAAAATATTATATAAAATCATTGACAAGTGATCCATGTATTGTACTTTATATTCCTTACTCTTCTACAGGACTCAAAGGATTACCCTGAGTAATGACTTCTGTTATTGACATATTATTGTGGTTATCATGTAAATATTGTATATTTATGCACGGTGTCTCCTCTTTCCCTATCACACAGGTGACATGCGCTCAGAATAACATGGATAAAGAAAAGTACTACAGCGTAGTAAACTAATGGTACACTTTGAATTAGTATAGTGGTAAACTTTTTAAAGTAAAATGGACTCCTACCTGGAAGAACAGAATTATGAAGTTATTCGGTCAGGTTTACTAGGGTCCACGGTCCAACGAAGGCAAGTGTCAGATGAAGGCAGTGGCTGTCCTGAAGTTGAAGTTATCCTCTTGGTATCACCATCGCCAAGTTTGTTTCTCTATGTAAGAACAGTTTTCTTTAGAATGTGAACAATAAGTGGAAAACGCAACAACAAAAATGGCAGAAAGATAATTACACCGCATTTTCTCACTAAAGCCTTCTAAACTATTATTGTTGTTCAATAAAACATTATCTTGAGTCTTGACGTTGAAATGTGGTTACAATTCAATTATTGTAATATGACTCATGTAAAGAACCTTGGAAATAACCCCAGGTTTCGCTATAATCTCGTCCCCAGACACTTCCGCTTTATATGCGCAATAGCTTGGGGACAAGGTTAGTTGCACTTTAGTCATGATAAACGCAAACAACAGCATTATCGTGTCAACACCGATACAATATAATGATAACGTCGAATGATGTTCGGAAGCAACAGTCATACATATCCACGTGTCCGTGCCGTGTAAATAATTCAAACGTCCATCAGAAAACAGTTCAGCGGAATTCTCAAAAGAGATTAGATGCATGATGCTTTATCATTCCAGCATCCTCCTCTACTTGATGGGCGGAGCGTTCAGACGTCACCTGGACCTCAATAGAGTCCCACGGCGGAGGTGTCATAATACCCATAAAACCTAGCAGTCAAACAGGGAAATGGTTCCAATCGTTTTTCCATCATTATTTTTTGTCCCATAAGATATTTCAGAAACACTTAAAATACTGTATGTGTTTCGTGTAGGCTTACCTTGGCATGACGTTTTGATAACCATGTACTTCTCTCTTGGACAATATTACTTTTATCAATATATTCAGCTCTATTTACGCTCAGATTCGAAAATGCTAATTGATATCAAATGCAAAACAACAAATCCCTGCAAGCTCCTGCACATCATCTCTAGCTGACACCTTTGCTAACAGGTTTGTGTGAAAATAAAACTTGAACAAGTCAGTTTACAGAATTGTCCACTTGAAGAAATATTGCCAATTTATTCATTACTACATTTAGCTAACATTAGATAATTAATCCAGAGATTCTAACCTTTGCCTTGATTCACCAGTCTCGTCCCGATCATCATAGCATTTGTAGTTCTTTATGATAGCCTCATTAGCAGCTAATCAGCATTTCATTTTGGGGGGGGGTAAATACAGGTGAATATATTGATAAAAGTCACCTTGTCTTAGAGAGATTCACACGGTTATCAAAACATCACGCCAGGGTAAGTCTACACAAAACACAGACCTTATTTTAAGTGTTTCTAAAATCCTAAATGGGAAAAATGAGTAAGGTAAAATGATTGGAACCATTTCCCTGTTTGACCACTAGGAGTTTATGAGTATTATGAGTATTATTACCAAAATACTCAGAGTAATATTATTTGTGAGCATTATTTTGGGTGGCAGGTAGCCTAGTGGTTGGGCCAGTAACCAAAAGGTTTCTGGATCAAATCGCCAAGGTAAAAATGTGCCATTTTGCCTCTGAACAAGGCAGTGCTCCCCGGTAGGCTGTCATTGAAATTAAGAATTTGTTCTTAACTGACTTGCCTAGTTAAATAAATAAAAAGATTGAAAGATTATGACTCATAATGTGGTACTCTATGGTTTGGCAACATCTCTAATCTCAATGTGTGAGATAACAAGTGATGCAAAATTATTTCGTTTTAGTAGAACCCCCGTTTGGACGGTTCGATAACAAAAGTAAAAGCCGTTAGAAATATTCCATATCTTTCCCAATTTGAATAACTAGTCCACATGATCGACAGGAGTCATGATCCATGTTTTTCTGCCTTCCCAAACTTCGACCTCATTCTCGTTCGTGTTGACACTGACGTCATCTGTCATATTTTCATCCTGCCCTCAGTGTAAATGTGCACGCTCGCTAGTATGAGTTTTTGCGCACGTATGGGATATACAGTAAGGCAGGCACATGTGTTATCAGAGAGTAAGGTATGTAAAACATTTGCATAAAAAACATAATGAAAATAGGGGGTTGGATCATTTCTGCACATAAATAATCTCAAACGTTCCTGTATAGTTACATCTCTACCATGGTCCCTACCCCCCACCTTCACTCTTTCACAGACACAGTATATGACTCTTTCTCTTCTCACATCAATACACGTACATTGAACAATTTTCAGAGGGATAAAAGTGCATGTTTTCGTTCCACTCTTAGCCGTTACCTCTCAAATCCCTTTGATGATCATCCATGTGAAGGGAAGCTTCTCTTCGTGACATTTTAATCTAGTGAGAAACCTGAGAGCTCTCTGGTCTAAACGTTTAAAACCAATAAACAAAGGGAATAACTTACATTCGAATAGAAAATACATACATAAAAATTGAGGTTCTGTTGTGGGATCATGTACAGAACAATAAACCAAGTTATTCATGTAATGATATGTCTTAATAGAATCTGTATAGTGGTCATGCATCACAATGACCACTAGGTGACAGTGTTAAGCTTCTCCTGACATCGCCCCCAAGTCAGTCAGTCATCTACATTTACATTTACATTTAAGTCATTTAGCAGACGCTCTTATCCAGAGCGACTTACAAATTGGTGCATTCACCTTATGACATCCAGTGGGACAGTCACTTAACAATAGTGCATCTAAAACTTAGGGGGGGTGGGGTGAGAAGGATTACTTTATCCTATCCTAGGTATTCCTTAAAGAGGTGGGGTTTCAGGTGTCTCCGGAAGGTGGTGATTGACTCCGCTGTCCTGGCGTCGTGAGGGAGTTTGTTCCACCATTGGGGGGCCAGGGCAGCGAACAGTTTTGACTGGGCTGAGCGGGAGCTGTACTTCCTCAGTGGTAGGGAGGCGAGCAGGCCAGAGGTGGATGAACGCAGTGCCCTTGTTTGGGTGTAGGGCCTGATCAGAGCCTGGAGGTACTGAGGTGCCGTTCCCCTCACAGCTCCGTAGGCAAGCACCATGGTCTTGTAGCGGATGCGAGCTTCAACTGGAAGCCAGTGGAGAGAACGGAGCAGCGGGGTGACGTGAGAGAACTTGGGAAGGTTGAACACCAGACGGGCTGCGGCGTTCTGGATGAGTTGAAGGGTTTAATGGCACAGGCAGGGAGCCCAGCCAACAGCGAGTTGCAGTAATCCAGACGGGAGATGACAAGTGCCTGGATTAGGACCTGCGCCGCTTCCTGTGTGAGGCAGGGTCGTACTCTGCGGATGTTGTAGAGCATGAACCTACAGGAACGGGCCACCGCCTTGATGTTAGTTGAGAACGACAGGGTGTTGTCCAGGATCACGCCAAGGTTCTTGGCGCTCTGGGAGGAGGACACAATGGAGTTGTCAACCGTGATGGCGAGATCATGGAACGGGCAGTCCTTCCCCGGGAGGAAGAGCAGCTCCGTCTTGCCGAGGTTCAGCTTGAGGTGGTGATCCGTCATCCACACTGATATGTCTGCCAGACATGCAGAGATGCGATTCGCCACCTGGTCATCAGAAGGGGGAAAGGAGAAGATTAATTGTGTGTCGTCTGCATAGCAATGATAAGAGAGACCATGTGAGGTTATGACAGAGCCAAGTGACTTGGTGTATAGCGAGAATAGGAGAGGGCCAAGAACAGAGCCCTGGGGGACACCAGTGGTGAGAGCGCGTGGTGAGGAGACAGATTCTCGCCACGCCACCTGGTAGGAGCGACCTGTCAGGTAGGACGCAATCCAAGCGTGGGCCGCGCCGGAGATGCCCAACTCGGAGAGGGTGGAGAGGAGGATCTGATGGTTCACAGTATCGAAGGCAGCCGATAGATCTAGAAGGATGAGAGCAGAGGAGAGAGAGTTAGCTTTAGCAGTGCGGAGCGCCTCCGTGATACAGAGGAGAGCAGTCTCAGTTGAATGACTAGTCTTGAAACCTGACTGATTTGGATCAAGAAGGTCATTCAGAGAGAGATAGCGGGAGAGCTGGCCAAGGACGGCACGTTCAAGAGTTTTGGAGAGAAAAGAAAGAAGGGATACTGGTCTGTAATTGTTGACATCGGAGGGATCGAGTGTAGGTTTTTTCAGAAGGGGTGCAACTCTCGCTCTCTTGAAGACGGAAGGGACGTAGCCAACGGTCAGGGATGAGTTGATGAGCGAGGTGAGGTAAGGGAGAAGGTCTCCGGAAATGGTCTGGAGAAGAGAGGAGGGGATAGGGTCAAGCGGGCAGGTTGTTGGGCGGCCGGCCGTCACAAGACGCGAGATTTCATCTGGAGAGAGAGGGAGAAAGAGGTCAGAGCACAGGGTAGGGCAGTGTGAGCAGAACCAGCGGTGTCGTTTGACTTAGCAAACGAGGATCGGATGTCGTCGACCTTCTTTTCAAAATGGTTGACGAAGTCATCTGCAGAGAGGAGGAGGGGGGGGGGGGCGGAGGATTCAGGAGGGAGGAGAAGGTGGCAAGGAGCTTCCTAGGGTTAGAGGCAGATGCTTGGAATTTAGCGTGGTAGAAAGTGGCTTTAGCAGCAGAGACAGAGGAGGAAAATGTAGAGAGGAGGGAGTGAAAGGATGCCAGGTCCGCAGGGAGGCGAGTTTTCCTCCATTTCCGCTCGGCTGCCCGGAGCCCTGTTCTGTGAGCTCGCAATGAGTCATCGAGCCACGGAGCGGGAGGGGAGGACCGAGCCGGCCTGGAGGATAGGGGACATAGAGAGTCAAGGGATGCAGAGAGGGAGGAGAGGAGGGTTGAGGAGGCAGAATCAGGAGATAGGTGGGAGAAGGTTTGAGCGGAGGGAAGAGATGATAGGATGGAAGAGGAGAGAGTAGCGGGGGAGAGAGAGCGAAGGTTGGGACGGCGCGATACCATCCGAGTAGGGGCAGTGTGGGAGGTGTTGGATGAGAGCGAGAGGGAAAAGGATACAAGGCAGTGGTCGGAGACTTGGAGGGGAGTTGCAATGAGGTTAGTGGAAGAACAGCATCTAGTAAAGATGAGGTCGAGCGTATTGCCTGCCTTGTGAGTAGGGGGAAGGTGAGAGGGTGAGGTCAAAGAGGAGAGGAGTGGAAAGAAGGAGGCAGAGAGGAAAGAGTCAAAGGTAGACGTGGGGAGGTTAAAGTCGCCCAGAACTGTGAGAGGTGAGCCGTCCTCAGGAAAGGAGCTTATCAAGGCATCAAGCTCATTGATGAACTCTCCGAGGGAACCTGGAGGGCGATAAATGATAAGGATGTTAAGCTTGAAAGGGCTAGTAATTGTGACAGCATGGAATTCAAAGGAGGCGATAGACAGATGGGTAAGGGGAGAAAGAGAGAATGACCACTTGGGAGAGATGAGGATCCCGGTGCCACCACCCCGCTGACCAGACGCTCTCGGGGTGTGCGAGAACACGTGGGCGGACGAAGAGAGAGCAGTAGGAGTAGCAGTGTTGTCTGTGGTGATCCATGTTTCCGTCAGTGCCAAGAAGTCGAGGGACTGGAGGGAGGCATAGGCTGAGATGAACTCTGCCTTGTTGACCGCAGATTGGCAGTTCCAGAGGCTACCGGAGACCTGGAACTCCACGTGGGTCGTGCGCGCTGGGACCACCAGAGTAGGGTGGCTGCGGCCACGCGGTGAGGAGCGTTTGTATGGTCTGTGCAGAGAGGAGAGAACAGGGATAAACAGACACATAGTTGACAGGCTACAGAAGAGGCTACGCTAATGCAAAGGAGATTGGAATGACAAGTGGACTACACGTCTCGAATGTTCAGAAAGTTAAGCTACGTAGCAAGAATCTTATTGACTAAAATGATTAAAATGATACAGTACTGCTGAAGTAGGCCAGCTGGCAGTGGGTGCGTTGTTGACACTACACTAATCAAGTCGTTCCGTTGAGTGTAATAGTTTCTGCAGTGTTGCTATTCGGGGGCTAGCAGGCTAGCTAGTAGTGTTGTTTACGTTACGTTGCGTTAAAAGAACGACAATAGATGGCTAGCGAACCTAGAAAATCGCTCTAGACTACACAATTATCTTTGATACAAAGACGGCTATGTAGCTAGCTAAGTAGCTAGCTACGATCAAACAAATCAAACCGTTGTACTGAGCGTCTGCTAAATGACTTAAATGTAAATGTAAATGTAATGAAATGAAGTGAAAATGTGATACAACCTGTGAATGCGACCGGGTAGTTGTTCTATACAGAAGACGTTGGCTAGCGTTGGCTAGCTGTTGGCTAGCTAGCAGAGTCACCTACGTTAAGGACGACAAATAGCTGGCTAGCTAACCTCGGTAAATTAAGATAATCACTCTAAGACTACACACTCTAAACCTAAACAACACAATTATCTTGGATACGATGATACGAAGACAGCAAAGACAGCTATGTAGCTAGCTAACACTAAACTAATCAAGTCGTTCAGTTGAGTGTAATAGTTTTCCCAGTGCAGCTAATCAGTGGACGTTAGCTAGCTGGCTAGTGAAGACTACGTTAGGACGGCGAAATACGATAATTACGCAATTATCTTTGATACAAAGACGGCTATGTAGCTAGTCATGGTATTGGAGTGGCCATCACAAAGCCCTGACCTCAATCCCAAAATGTGTGGGCAAAACTGAAAAGGCATGTGCGAGCAAGGAGCCCTACAAACCTGACTCAGTTACACCAGCTCTATCAGGAGGAATGGGCCAAAATTCACCAAAAGCTTGTGGAAGGCCACCCAAAATGTTTGATGCAAGTTAAACAATTCAAAGGCAATGCTACCAAATACTAATTGAGTGTATGTAAACTTCTGACCCACTGGGAATGTGATGAAATAAATAAAAGCTGAAAGAAATCATTTTCTCTACTATTATTCCGACATTTCACATTCTTAAAATAAAGTGGTGATCCTAACTGACCTAAGGCAGGGATTTTTGTATAGGCTTAAATGTCAGGAATTGTGAAAAACTGAGTTTAAATGTTTTTGGCTAAGGTGTATGTAAACTTCAACTGTACATATATACATCAATTACCTCGTACCCCTACACATGGACTCGGTACTAGTACCCCGTGTATATACCAAAGTTATCGTTACTCATTGTGTATTGTATTTATTATTATTATTATTATTTGTTATTACTTTTCTATTATTGCTCTATTTTATTTCTCTCTGCATTGTTGGGAAGGGTAAGCATTTCACTGTTTGTCTACACCTGTTGTATCAGACGGCTACAGTATCACGGTCCGCTAATACTAGTAATTGTTTTATTCTTCTGATTTTTCAGGTTGTTGCTGCAGCACTCTCAGCACCCCTACTTCCCGGGGCTATTAGGAAAGGGGAACTGGTTCTCATTGAGGCTGGCAGTACATCACAGGCACATAAATTTACAGGCCAGGGCACACATGGATTCAGCCAACACATCTCTCTCTCTCTCTTTACATCATATGTAAAATCAAACCCCCTAATAAACACTCTCACAACACCAATGTCTGTCTGAATTGCATTTTCTGTTTTCATCTAATTGATTGATTGACTGACTGAAGGTGCATATATTTTCTCTGAGTATTTTGGTCTGCTGATGTGGCCTATACACCGGGGGCTATTGTGAACTGA
Organism: Oncorhynchus gorbuscha; assembly: GCF_021184085.1. Lineage (NCBI taxonomy): Eukaryota > Metazoa > Chordata > Actinopteri > Salmoniformes > Salmonidae > Oncorhynchus > Oncorhynchus gorbuscha. Next base: position 12,571,503 of record NC_060180.1, on the reverse strand, counting down.
AGATTAAGAGGAGGAGGTAGAAATGAGGGGAGAGGAGGGGCAGATAAGGCAGGATTGTAAGAATAGGAGATCAAATAAAAGGAGGGAGAAAGTATAGGCAGCAGAACTTAAAAACAGATCCCTTTAAGGAACGGGGGTAAAGGAGAGGGAAATATGTGCAGCTGGCAAGACGCAGAACAGCAAGCGGAAGAGCAACAGAGGATAGAAGCAAGTGAAACTCTGGTAAGATTTCTGAAGCTGTCTGGGAAAATGACTTGTTCCAAATAATGACTTCCTCTGTTGATGGCTAATGTCCTCCTGTCCATGTAACCTAACCTTCCTACAGCACAGGAATTGGACATTATTGCTTTCTTTTGACTGAGCCTCATTGTTTTTTTTCTGGATGATTCGAATGACTGGTGAATAATGGAGGGATATTACACCAAATAAGGTAATATGTGTATGTTGTCCAAGCATATATCTCAAAGTTATATTTCACTTTCACTCTTCCGTAAGGGTTATTTTACAGTGGATCATATAAAAGGAAATTGTTTTATTTAATTCATTTGATATACAAGTAGTATACATAAATTGGCCATGTCAAAGAAATAGTTCTGTTTGGTTTATTTCTCATGCAGGACTGTTAGAAACGTTCTTCTCTCGCATTCAGCCTTACTATGAACCTGCTCTTTCTGCTGGTCCTGGCTTTTCACCCTGACCTGGCCATGGTGAGTATAACCTTTCTCCTCCTTACATTAGGAGGCTGGGACCTGTTCAGGAGAGTGCAATGTTACAGAAAGTTCAGACAGAAATGTTACAGAAGATTGTAGAACAGATATAATTGCTTGTCTGTCACAGTCTATGGTCTGTCATGTCGAATAGTGAATGTTGTCAGCTCTATTCATTATATATCTATCTGCAACATTATACATTTTTGATCTGGTTAAATACGTCTCTAGTAGGACGGAAAGTTGGGACTTTTATACCTTGAAGAATGTTCATAGACGTCAACACATACTTTTATATCCAGCCAGGCACCTGGTAAAAGTGTTTAGCTGAGGAAATCACTTGGTATGTCAAAACAACTGAAGGAAAAATAGTAAGTCTTTACTGAAATAGAACAACTTGATGTAGCATACACATTGAGACATTTTCCCACATGTTGAAATGAGTTGGAGATAAATCAACATTCCTCTGTTTGTTATTGAGATGGATTTGAGTTGGAGTTGTTAGGCAATAAATTCATGTTAAAGGAAAACTCCACCCAAAACTAGCTTTTGGTATTTGTGTAATTAGTCCAATGTTAATATAGTAAAAATATATTTTGCATGTCAGCAATCAAGTTTAAGATCACTTTCAAAATACAGAAATCACATGATGCAAAATGCATCACGGTCGTCACATTGATGTGACCATGGCGCAGCGTGATAAGCATACATTGTTCTTTTAATGACAGAAACCCACTGAACAACCGTGATGCTATATAACACAAGTGCTGACAGGTAACTACACATAGACAATAACCCACAAAACCAACATGGAAAATGGCAACCTAAATAGGATCCCCAATCAGAGACAACGATAAACAGCTGTCTCTGATTGGGAACCAATTCAGGCCACCATAGACCTATCAATACTTAGACATACCAACACCCCATAGAATTACAAAAACCCTAGACAGGACAAAAACACACACACCCACCCTTGTCACACCCTAACCTGACCAAAATAATACATAAAACATAGATAACTAAGGTCAGGGCGTGACATCATGCCAGCTGTATTTCTGTATGTTGAAAGTGATATATCTTGAAAACTTGATTGCTGACATGCAAAACATTTTGGGGACTATATCAACTATATAAATGGACTAATGAAACAATTGGGTTTTGGGAGCTGAAGGAGCTAAAGGAGCTGAGGCTCCAGTATTTTGGGTCACAACCCACTGGCACAGACGTCAATGTGCATTCCACATTATTTCAACGTAATTTCATTGAAACGTCATTTCATAGAAACAATGTTGATTCAACCAGTGTGTGCCCGGTGTGTGCCCAGTGGGATTGCACCTGTTTCTCATCAGGTGCATTCAGGGCAGATGTGGGTCTGGCTCAGACTACAAAGACCATAGTAGTGGATTGAGGATAGTGGGGATTTGGGGGGTGAGGAGCACCCCCCCCCCCTTGCAGTGGGGGCTATTCTATGCCAGTCAGGGTTTCATACACTACAGGGGTTATAGAGGAGACAAGTCATCAATTTACATTGCTTCAATACGAACAGTGAAAGGACTTGAATTCTCTTGAAATTATTTGCTATCAGTGGCAGACTGTCAGGCATGTACAGATTTATCATGGTTGAAGATAAATCTGAAAATTTGGGAAAGGTCCTGACTGTTGCTTGGCCTCTATTTGTCTGAGAACCCAACCACCCAAAATATAATTCAACACAAAAGTCTGTTTTCAAAACAGAGAAGTTAGGTTATCTACTCATGTTGAGTGGTTAGGCCCTACAATATGTTGTACTAGTACAGCATTTTCAAAAGAACACAGCATTAAGAGACAAACACGTTCAAGGTTTATTCCATGTTACAAACTGATAACAGACTAGTCTGTCTCTTTTTGCCCCCGAATTCTATGTGTTCCAGGGAGGCAGAGCCCAGCGCAAACAATGGCAGGCTGAGAGCAGTCTGAGACCATATCTGGGTAGAGTGGACCCAGGTGAGATACAGTTGAAGTCGGAAGTCTACATACACCTTAGCCAAATACATTTAAACTCAGTTTTTCACAATTCCTGACATTTAATCAGAGTAAAAATTCCCTGTCTAAGGTCAGGTAGGATCAACACTTTATTTTAAGAATGTGAAATGTTAGAATAATAGCAGAGGGAATTATTTATTTCAGCTTTCATTTCTTTCATCACATTCCCAGTGGGTCAGAAGTTTACATACACTCAATTAGGATTTGGTAGCATTGTCTTTGAATTCTTTAACTTGAGTCAAACGTTTTGGGTGGCCTTCCACAAGCTTCCCACAATAAGTTGGGTGAATTTTGGCTCATTCCTCCTGACAGAACTGGTGTAACTGAGTCAGGTTTGAATTTTCCAAGCTGTTTTCTAAAGGCACAGTCAACTTACTGTATGTAAACTTCTGACGCACTGGAATTGTGATACAGTGAAATAGTTTGTCTGTAAACAACTGTTGGAAAAAGGACTTGTGTCATGCATGTTCTAACCGACTTACCAAAACTATAGTTTATGAAGTGGTTGAAAATCGAGTCTTAATGACACCAACCTAAGTGTAAACTTCCGACTTCAACTGTAAGTCTGCCATCATTGACCCTAAAAGCACCAAATTGGTAATGTTGGCAAAGAGGCACTGTCTGTCAAGCAGTAACACTTTCTCTGTTATTAACCTTTTGTAACCCAAGTAAATGGTTTTAATGCCCCCAAATGAACATATCTTTTAACATTTGCACACATGTATAGTGAAATTGGATGTTTAATACACGTTGACCTTGTTTGTTTGGACTGCAAAATAACCCCATTGTAGTTCTGTATCGACCGATTTTATGTTCAAAGCATGAAGTCTCTTCCACCTCCCTCCCTTCCTCCCTCCCTCTCCATTTCTCCATCTATCCATATGCAAGTCCTACTATGTGAGCTTCTGAAGTGTCACAGTCCAATGGGCTCCTGGTGCCAGGTGGTGCAGGACAACGGAGTCCTCTTCCCAAAGTGTGTGTGTCCTAAGATCTGCCCACGGTAGGGCCACACCACAAACTTAATTAAGTTGTATTCAAGTGATAAAGAAAGGTGCCTTGCACTACAGTATATCATTGTGCTTGTAATGACATATGTGTGCAGGCAGGGGGCACCAGTGTGCAGTGTTCTGGGAAGGACCTATGGGAACGAGTGTCTGCTGCATAGAGAAGCCTGCCGCAAGAGACGCCACATTGGACTGGCTCATAAAGGGCCTTGTTTGGGTAGGACTCACAAACACACACAGTACTGCAGTACTATACCTACATAATAAGTCTTCTTCAAGATCAGGTTCCACTTCATGCTTGCTCATATTTGTTTCCAAGTTCCCAAGGCAAACTGTACAGAGGAGGAGTATGGCCAGTTCCCATACCGCCTCATGGACTGGTTCCTCCTATTGAGTCGCATGGGAGAGTCCTACGCCCCCTACGCCCCGCCTCAGAGCTGCCTGAGCCACACCCAGCGCTCCCAACTAGCCCAGGTAACAGACAAGACAGAGGAATAGAGCTGGGCTACTCTGGTCCTGGAGGGCTGCAGTGTTCGCAAGATCTACCGCACCTGATTACACTTATCATGAACTAACTTGAAGAGCATGAAGAGCACTTTGGCATAAGAGCACTTTGATTTGTGTTGTGGTGTGAAATTGTTAGTTACCTGAAGCAGATGTAATTTACGGTTGAAAAGCTCCTGTGTAGCTTATTGTGTGGTCTTCCACTACTCAGAATGAGGGAGCATTCAGGAACCCCAGTATAAATAGACTTAGTCAATAATCACTAAATGATTCAATAAGAAAGATAACTGGGTGGTAATATTATATCCTCATTCCTGCCATCCTGACCTCTATCCCTCCCTTTATCTATTCAACTAACCACATCTTTAACCCAGCTTTGTCCTCCTCCCTCTCTCTCTAGACTGTTCATCCTCAATTTAGGTAAATTGGCACTAGGAGTGCTGGGGTGAATAGCTCATTGTTGTCATTCAATATTTCTCTGCTTCGATGTCTCCTCTCTCTCCCGAATTGTATAGCGGAGGTTTGGCCTGCTGGACAAGAACAAGGATGGAAAGCTGAGCCGGAAAGACCTGAGGAAGCTACGCTACAAAAGAATGCCTCTAGAGCACTGTGCTACCTCCTTCTTCCAGTGAGCCCCACTCTGAATACACGCTTACACTTAATCTTTCTTGTCCTCTATGCACCGTATACAAATTACGACATGTCCAAATCCCCATTATGTTTATCCCTGTCTTTATCAGTTGCCAACTGTCAATATACTTTAATCTCAGTTAATACAGGAAATCAATTCAAATTCAACTGATAATTTGAGGACGTCATGGAAAAATGTGAAATTGGGGGCAATGACCTATTTGTAAAGAGAAGGTCAAATGATTTCCTTAATGTAAAGGATTAAAATGTCAGTCGCCCCCATTCCATGTTGCACCTCCCATCCTCATGTTCTCTCTGCACCCCATCCTCAGCAGACATCATCTGTGCCAACCCCCTTCCTGTGAGTCCCCCCTCTCCCTCTACTACTCAGCCAACCCACCTCCCCACTCATCACACTCTCCTCTCTATCTCATCCATCCCTCTAACACTCCCTCCTCCATAACCCATGTCCTCATCCCTCTCTTCCCTCCCTACTAAATCTATTCTCTCTCTCTCTCTCTCTCTCTCTCTCTCTCTCTCTCTCTCTCTCTCTCTCTCTCTCTCTCTCTCTCTCTCTCTCTCTCTCTCTCTCTCTCTCTCTCTCTCTCTCTCTCTCTCTCTCTCTCTCTCTCTCTCTCTCTCTCTCTCTCTCTCTCTCTCTCTCGCCTCAGTCATAAAGCTGGTGTGTGTTGCCAGTCTGCAGTGACAGGTTTTGTGGGAGTGGGGCTGGCTGGCTCAATGTCAACCTATTCCCAGCGATGATAATGTTTATTACCCACTGTGCTTCCCGCTGTGTGTGGATTAGCACAAATGGAAACGGTACCCTTCAAAGATAATGTTTCTGTGTGGGTGAAGACAAATGTCAGTCTGTTCATATTGTATGCAGATGTGTTGGTTTGCAAGTCCTTTGCGTTTGCGTGTGTGTCTGTGTGTGTGCATGCATGCATGTGTGTGTGTGTATTTGCAATAGTAGGTTTGTTTATGTGTATTTGTATTTATTAAGGATCTAAGGCAGCAGCTACTCTTCCTGGGGTGCAGCAACATAAAGGCATTTCATACCACTTTTCATAACATATTAAGTGTGTGTTATCATGTGTATGTGTGTGTCTGTGCCTGTGTGAGCGTCTCTTCACAGTCCCCGCTGTTCACTGTGTATTTTTATCTGTTTTTGAAATCTGATTCTATTGCTTGCATCAGTTACCTGATGTGGAATAGAGTTCCATGCAGCCATGGCTCTATGTAGTACTGTGTGCCTCCCATAGACTGTTCTGGACTTTGGTATTGTGAAGAGACCTCTGGTGGTATGTCTTGTGGGGTATGCATGAGTGTCTGAGCTGTGTGCTAGTAGTTTAAACAGACCTCTGGTGGCATGTCTTGTGGGGTATGCATGGGTGTCTGAGCTGTGTGCTAGTAGATTAAACAGACCTCTGGTGGTATGTCTTGTGAGGTATGCATGGGTGTCTGAGCTGTGTGGTAGTAGATTAAACAGACCTCTGGTGGTATGTCTTGTGGGGTATGCATGGGTGTCTGAGCTGTGTGCTAGTAGTTTAAACAGACCTCTGGTGGTATGTCTTGTGGGGTATGCATGGGTGTCTGAGCTGTGTGCTAGTAGTTTAAACAGACCTCTGGTGGTATGTCTTGTGGGGTATGCATGGGTGTCTGAGCTGTGTGCTAGTAGTTTAAACAGACCTCTGGTGGTATGTCTTGTGAGGTATGCATGGGTGTCTGAGCTGTGTGCTAGTAGATTAAACAGACCTCTGGTGGTATGTCTTGTGGGGTATGCATGGGTGTCTGAGGTGTGTGCTAGTAGTTTAAACAGACCTCTGGTGGTATGTCTTGTGGGGTATGCATGGGTGTCTGAGCTGTGTGCTAGTAGTTTAAACAGACACCCTGGTGCATTCAGCATGTCAATACTTTTTACAAAAACAAGCAGTCAATCTCTCCTCTACTTTGAGCCTAAAGAGATTGACATGCATGTTAATAATGTTAGGTCACTGTGTATATTTAAGGGCCATCTTAAATGAAGTTAAACATGTATTGTCAATGTTTATCAGTACAGCATTATGACAGCATTTTCTAAACTGCAGAGCCAATTGTAATTTTCCTCTTTGTGGCACCTGACCACACAACTGGACCACACAACATGTTTTGACCATGGTTGTTTACAATCCAGGTTTACTCCAAGCAGTTTAGTCACCTCAACTTGCTTAATTTCCACAGTATTAGTTGAGGTTTAGGGTTTGGTCAATTGTTTTTCCAAATACAATGCTTTTAGTTTTTGAAATATATATATTTTAAATTGCCACCCATTCTGAAACTGACTGCACCTCTTTGTTAAGTGTTGCAGTAAATTCACTCGCTGTAACGGTTTTCATTGGTGGAAGGAGAGGAGGACCAATATGCAGCGTGGTACGTATCCATAATACCTTTTAATCAGGAATTAATACAAAATACAAAGGAACAAGAGAATAAATGAAAACCGAAACGGAAAATAATCACCCACACCTCAAAATGGGAAAACAGGCTACCTAAGTATGGCTCTCAATCAGAGACAACGATAGACAGCTGCCTCTGATTGAGAACCATACCAGGCCAAACACATAGAAACAGAAACCTAGACCTACAACATAGAATACCCACCCACATCACACCCTGACCAAACTAAAAATAGAAACAAAAAAAGAAATCTACGGTCAGGGCGTGACACTCGCTGTGGTAGCTGACGTGTAAAGTATAGAGTCATCTGCATACATAGAAACACTGGCTTTACTCAATGTTATTAGTAAATATTGAAAAAGGTACAGAGCCTAGACAGCTGCCCTGGGGAATTCCTGATTCTACCTGGATTATGTTGGCGAGGCTTCCATTAAAGAACACCCTCTGTGTTCTGTTAGATAGGTAACTATTTATCTACAATATAGCAGAGGGTGTAAAGCCATAATACATACATTTTTCCAGCAGCAGACTATGATCAATAATGTCAAAAGTCTAACAAAACAGCTCCCACAATCTTTTGATCATCAATTGCTCTCAGAAAATCATCAGTAATTTGTGTAAGTGCTGGTCATGTTGAATGTCTTTCCCTATAAACGTGCTAAAAGTCTGTTGTCAATTTGTTTTTCTGTAAGATAACATTGTACGTGGTCAAACACAATTTTTTCCAAAAGTTTAATAAGAGCCGGCAACAGGCTGATTGGTCAGTTACTTAAGCCAGTAAAGTGGGCTTTACTATTCTTGGGTAGCGGAATGGCTTTTGCTTCCCTCCGGGCCTGAGGGTACAGGCTTTCTTGTAGGCTTATATTGAAGATATGGCAAAAATGATTTTCCATCCAAGTTGTCAGACCCAGGTGGCTTGTCATTGTCACCTTAAATTTTATCTAAGGTGCTCCAAAGCTTTTTAACTATCATTCTTTATATAATTTATCTTTGTTTCATAGTATAGTTTCTTCTTTTTATTCATTTTAGTCACATGATTTCTCAATTTGCAGTACGTTTACCAATTGTTTGTGCAGCCAGACTTATTTACCATTCCTTTTGCCTCATCCCTCTCAACCATAACATTTTTAAATTCCTCATTAATCCACATTGATTTAACAGTTTTTACAGTCATTTTCTTAATAGGTGCATGCTTATTAGCGACAGGAATAAGCAATTTCATAAATGAGTCAAGTGCAGCATCTGGTTTCTCCACAGACCAGAAAATATTCTCATCAACATAGGAATCACCACAAAACATATTGTATGGCCACTACACTATATTAGGCCCAGCCTTTTGAACTTTGGTTTTTATAGATATGGCTACTATATTGTGATCACTACATATGATGGATTTGGATACCTTTAAAGCAAATTTCTGCAGCATTAGTAAAGATGTGATCAATACATGTTGATGATTTCATTCCTGTGCTGTTTGTAACTACCCTGGTAGGTTGATTGATAACCTGAACCAGGTTGCAGGCACTGGTTACAGTTTGAAGCTTTTTTTTGAGTGGACAGTTTGATGAAAGCCAGTCAATGTTAAGGTCACTCAGAAAATATATCTCTCTGTTGATATTACATACATTATCAAACATTTCACAAATATTGTCCAGACACTGACTGTTAGCATTTGGTGATTGATAGCATCTTCCCACAAGAATGGGCTTTAGGTGAGGCAGGTGAACCTGTAGCCATATTACTTCAACCGTATTTAACAGTAGATCCTCTCTAAGCTTTACAGGAATGTGGTTCTGAATATAGACTGCAACACCGCCCCTATTGGCATTTCTGTATTTTTATACCTTGTAATGCTACAACTGTATCATCATCACTGTAAACTCTCCTTCCAGACTCATTTTAAACATCTCCAATCCAAAATTAAATCTAGAATCGGCTTCCGATTTCGCAACAAAGCCTCCTTCACTCACGGAGTGAGTGAAAACTGACTATCCTACTATCCAAACATACCCTCGTAAAACTGACTATCCTACCGATCCTCGACTTCGGCGATGTCATTTACAAAATAGCCAATACTCTATTCAGCAAACTGGATGCAGTCTATCACAGTGCCATCTGTTTTGTCACCAAAGCCCCTTATACCACCCACCATTGCGACCTGTATGCTCTAGTCTGCTGGCCTTCGCTACACCCTGGCTCCAGGTCATCTATAAGTCTATGCTAGGTAAAGCTCCGCCTTATCTCAGCTCACTGGTCACCATAACAACACCCACCCGTAGCAAGCGCTCCAGCAGGTATATCTCACTGGTCATTCCCAAAGCCTACACCTACTTTGGTCGCCTTTCCTTCCAGTTCTCTGCTGCCAATGACTGGAATGAATTGCAAAAATAGCTGAAACTGGAGACTTGTATTTCCTTCACTAACTTTAAACATCAGCTACCCGATTGCTGCAGCTGTACATAGCCCATCTGTAAATAGCCCACCCAATCTACCTACCTCATCCCCATATGGTTTTTATTTACTTTTCTGCTCTTTTGCACACCAGTATTTCTACTTGAACATCACCATCTATCATTCCAGTGTTAATTTGCTAAATTGTAATTGCTTCGCTACTATGGCCTATTTATTGCCTTACCTCCTCATGCCATTTGCACACACTGTATATAGACTTTATTTTTTTTCTATTGTGTTATTGACTGTACACTTGTTTATTCCATGTGTAACTCTGTGTTGTTGTTTGTGTCGCACTGCTTTATCTTGGCCAGGTCGCAGTTGGAAATGACAACTTGTTCTCAATTAGCTTACCTGGTTAAATAAAGGTGAAATATATATATATATTAAACATGTATTATTTAAGTGAGTTTCAGAGATAGTCAGAATATGAATGTTGTCTGTTACTAGCAAGTTATTGGTGCCATGAACATTGTTTCTTAGGCTGCATACAGTATGTTTAATGTGGGCAATTTTTAGCACTTTTCTGGGATGCTAGATTGTTTTTATTGCTTTACTGGGAAACCTATCAGCAGTAGACATGACAATGTTATTTATGTTTGAGCTGATAGTGCAGGGTGAGCTGCACAGTGGGGCAAACCTCCTCAGTGCTAGCAGTATAACTCTGGTTCATAGGCACACAATTACTGTATACAATAGCTGTAGGATCGACAGAGGCACTGAGGGGAGTTAGAGGGACATAAATTAGGTTACTTACATTGTGATTGTCAACACCTGGGATAATGTACATTTTCTGCAGCATTACACCAACGACACATTGGTCTGTTTCCAAAAGGTGTCAAAGTTATCTATAAATGTTCTTCCAACAGAGCTACAGTAATCTTTTATGTGGTATTGTGTATGTTTATTCTCTGCATACAGGTCGTGTGACCATAACAAGAACACTAAGGTGACCCTGCATGAATGGATCTCGTGTCTGGTGGATCGTTCAGAGATCTGGTTCCACAGCTTCATGTGTGGGTGCAATCCCTTAACTTCACTATCCAAACTATGCAACATTATCAAATCAAATCAAATTGTATTTGTCATATTCTTTGTAAACAACAGGTGTAGACTAACAGTGGAAAGAGTACTTATGGGCCCTTCCCAATAAGACGTAATAATAAATACACAATGAGCAACGATAACTTGGCTATATACACGGAGTACCAGTACCATTACCCTTAAAACCTAGTGAGTAATTTGTTTTGTCTTTAATTGAACTAAATTTGATTACAGCAAATGCTTTGATTACAACAATTGATTATAGCAAATGTTTCTTTCTCTCTCTGACAGCTATGAAAATGGGATCCGGCAAGCTGTGTCCCATGAAGACTGACAACCACCTTTGACCTGGATGTGAACACCTCTCTTCTCGCATTGTGTATTATTGTGTTATCATTTTTTTTTAAATGTTCTGTTACTTCTCATTTTTATCTCTCGGCATTGTTGGGAAGGGCCCGTCAGTAAGCATTTCAATGTTAGTCTACACCGGTTGTTTATGAAGCATGTGACAAATAACATTTGATTTGATTTTAATTTGATTTGTCTACATGTGCATCTGTTTATCAATGCTATCTACATTCTACAATCATCCGCATCAATTAATCACCCACTCGCATCAATTAATCACCCACTGCCTGTATCATATTTCCACTACTCCCTCTAACGGTCACACTCGGTACTGCATTTATTTTTGATTAATGACATCATTTGTTTTGAGAAGTCCACTGTAGATTCGTCTGTGTGGAGAAATGGCCTGTAATAAATGTCTATGAGTCTTGGCTACCATCTTAGTGTCTATATGGGGATGGCCGGAGGAGAGAGGGGCTCATTAAGAACCAGGAGGACGTGTTGCATGGATCAAGCATTCAATTACTGTGGAGGGAGAGATAGATGGTGAAAGCCTCACAGAGACAATGGGATACTGTGGTGGAGGGAGGATGGAGGGAAGAGATAGAAAAGAGATGATGTAAGGAAAGGTAGCTTAGTGTGAGGAGCCGTTACCAGGGAAGGGAACAAGGGATAATAGGGGGAGACGAGGGAAGAAAGGGGAGTGTGGTAATGCACTGTAAACGAGGGAGGGAAGTAAGAAAGTGTGTTTATGGAGGGGGGGGGTAATGCACTGTAAACGAAGGAGGGAAGTAAGAAAGTGTGTTTATGGAAGGGGGGTAATGCACTGTAAATGGGGAGTAGAGATGGCGGTGGGTAAAGTAATGCATGAAAAATGGATCAGAAATGAGAGAAAGAACAAAAGGGGGATGGAATAGTCTGAGAGAAGTGGGAGAAGAAGAGTAACTGAGAAGAGGTTTGATGTTGTGGAAATAGTAGCCATGGCGTATGATATTTGTCAACAGGAAGCAGGAAATGAAGAAATAATGCCCTCTTGTAAGGTCAAAGAGCCAAATCATCAGCCCTTACACAGTCCAGTACATCATTTTGAGATATTTGATCTGATGCCTCAGCTTTTCCACAGCTCTCATTATGTTTTGTTTCATCTGTGCGTGTGTGTATTCTAAAAGATCAATAGGGGATGTGCGCGGCCCGGGGTGGGTTCCTCACTTCCACTGGTGTCTCTGGATTCATTATCCCTCACATTTTTCTTTGCCGGGAGGAGGAAAGATAGAGAGAGATATTTCAATATTCAACATAAGATACAGATGCTTCTCAGACACAGGGCAACAGAGGAATGAGATTTGCAATGTGCCCAGATAAACCCCCAAAGAATAAAAACTATATATTTTTTTCCTGATGTCTCAGATTCGCTCTCGTCACTTTTGATTAAGACGAGACCAGTGGAGGCAGTATCAGAGTTTTAGAAAAGAAGAGAGGAAAAAACAGACGGTGAGAGGAGCTGTAAACTGATCAGATATAGGAGCGTGATCGGAGATCAGCCAATTGAGAGCAGGCTGTATTTACTAATGAGTGACCTGCACATCAAGCTGTTAACACAGTCACCACGGCAAGTGGAAAGGAGCTCTGAATACAAATTCCATCCCCCCTTCAATTGCTCACCCATCCCAGGGGACTCGCTCCTTTATCTGTGAAAATGAAATGTGTTGTTGGGGCCACCCCTGGAGGTCCCTGCCTCCCTCCCTCTTTGCGTCTTCATCCCCTACATTAATACATTCCCACTCATTACCTCAAGACCTCCTGCCCCACCTCCAACTCCACCACCCCCATCCCCCACACCCAGGGGAGGTTAAAACTGATCCACAGGGCCACCCTCCTGTCCTGCCCGTTGTCCCTCCCCCCTCTACTCTTACTCACACTCACCTACAATCTTCTTCTCCTCTTTCTGTTGTCACATGTTGGATGTTGTATAGCTAGATCTTTCACATCCCCCAACCCAACCTTCTCCACTCCCCATGATGATCTGATCTGAGATGGTGAGATAGTGTATGTCTCTGTCTTCCCCCTCCCTCACTCCCTTTCTCTCTCTCTCTCTCTCTCTCTCTCTCTCTCTCTCTCTCTCTCTCTCTCTCTCTCTCTCTCTCTCTCTCTCTCTCTCTCTCTCTCTCTCTCTCTCTCTCTCTCTCTCTCTCTCTCTCTCTCTCTCTCTCTCTCTCTCTCTCTAGGGACCCTCTGCCAGCTCAGGAGCAGATGGGTGGCTGGTGATGATACGTTGTTAAAAATAAAGATTTCTGTTAACCCGTTGTCAGCTAGCAACCTCTCTCTCTTTCTCAATTCAATTAAAGGGCTTTATTGGCATGGGAAACACATGTTAACATTGCCAAATATCTCTATCTCAAACACTGGCCAGGCAACACTCCACAACACAGTCACTGCACTGTGTTACTACATCCAGTCACTCTACAAACAGTCACCATGCTGTTTGTCCCGTACAACTGAGCCCCCAACCCTAAAAATATTCCATTTAATACATGATCGTCATAAAGACGGTGCCTGCATTATGCATGACTTGTAAGCAGACATAAATAATGAATGAAAGTGGCAATTGTGCAGTTTCTTTCATGCAATTATTTAAATGAAATTTTCTCTCTTGGTTTTTGTCGCTCTCAGTGGACAGAGTTAGTCCAGTGACTGTTTGTTGATAAATTATTAAGGGCAATATAAGAGAGGGAAAGCTGTGAGATCAAAAGAAATATCCAGGCCAGCTCTGATGGCACAGACCCCACCAAAGAAAGAAAGAGAAAATGAGAGATGGAAAGAGGCTCTGTGTTTTGTGGGTGTCTGACCTGGTATACATACCTGTCATAGGCTAGCAGGCAAGCTGAGTTACCTTATAGATACAACGGCGACAGAGGTGGATTCTGGAACAGGAATACTTTCCTGACATTACTTTCGGATATGCTGATCCATTTCCCCCCACTAAACAGCAGCACTGAAATAAATGTAATATACACGCAGTCAGCTGTAAATGGGCTATAACCCCCAAAGGTCAATCAGAATGTAGCCTTCAAAGCATCAGCTATATCGTGCTCTGCCAGATTTTCAACTTTTAAAACTTGAGAGGGATTCTAAAGTGGGCAGGGAGGGAGAAATAGGGGGAGAGCTGATAGCTTTGAAAGGGTCCAGCAGCGAGGAGGGGTCCTTCCTAAAAAAGGTGACAGATTTTGATACTGCACCGATCATTAATATTCTCATTAATACATTTGCAGGGGGCATTGCATTCAGCCCCCATATTGCATAGGGCTCTGAGGTTAGTATAATGACAGACAATACCCCCTCTGGGTGAACTGGCGCCATTCAGAGCTCCTCAATAGCCTTGCTGAAGTAGCTAAAGAATGGGTCAGAAAAGCCCTGGTGAGGGAAAAAAAGAGGGGAGTAGCACACAATGCAAACGATATTGATTAAAGACCAGAGCAGAGAGTACCTACATGAGGCTCTCTATTGTGTGTCTTTGTGTGGCGATGAGAGGGAAGGCTGGGTGGGGATGGAGAGCCACTGATATCAATGTGCTTCTTGCTCGCTCTGAGAGCTGTACTTGTCCCCTACGAGGCTCCGTACCTCCTCACACCACACCACTCCAACCTAGTTCCCGGCTTTAGACATTGCTTGCCCCACTTATATACTGTGTTGTGCTACTGTCACTGGCTGGTGTGGACACAGTGGTATTTCATTGACATTTCTTCTGTCTGTTAAGCCATTAATCTTGTGTTCATAGTCAATTAGAGGAACTCTTGGCACCAAATCAAAGGCCAGAACAAGATGTGATCTCAAGCTCCCAGTTCATAATCAAGACAGATCTTATCAGATCCTCCAGCGAATGGTTAATGTGGGCAAGTTTTGTATCATCACCCTCTCCCCATCCTCTGCCATTGCTCCTGACACCCCCCCCCCACACACACACTCCCTTCACCACCACCCCCACTCTGCGACCTCACCATCCGTCCCCTCACTCTCACCCACACTCACTCAGTCACTCTCAGTCTGAACAGACACCCACACACACACACATACACACATTAACACTACACACGTGTGTCTACCTTTGTTTGATTCTTGCTGCTCACTTCCCAGTGAGCTCGGAACAGGACTGGAGAATAGGAGAGAAAAAGAGGAGAAGAGAGGAGAGGAGAATAGAGGAGAAGAGAGAGAAGAGAGAGAAGCTTTACTCACGGACTGGCTGACATTCACATAGCCATCACAGATCTTGTAGGACACGTACAGAGCAAGGCTCCACGTGTGACTGAGTGGGACCTGCAGATACCCAATACTGTGCCTTGGGACCTGAACACACACATTGGGAGTTGTGCCGTGGTAGCCAGACACCTATTAAAGCAGAGAGGCAAACCCCAAGGAAGGGAAGGGGGCGTCCAACAACAATCTGAGTGTTGACTCGAGCTCCTCCTCCCGTCCGTCTCTCATCCTCCTCTTGTCCATCTCTCCTCTCATCCTTCGTAATTCTGCTCTGGAGTGCACTGTGAGGTAAGGACACGCATGTTGTCGTTGTCAAGTGCCTGTGTGTGCATCATCTTGAAATGTTCACATCGATAAACAAGCCTGGATGTTATTCAAACTTGTTTTCTACATCCAAGACTTTTTTTCTCTCAGTCTCAGGAGGTTGGAGAAAGCTATGTGGGGGTTTGGAGCACTTTGCATTTGTTGTCGGTGGGACAAATAGATGACGCAGATAGTGAAGCTTTTATGTTGTTCTTCTTGTTTTTATTTACATCCTTTTCTACATAGCTTTCCTCTAAACCATTGTATGTTTGACTATGACTGCTTGCTTGTTAATCATTTGTCTGGCTCCCTGTCCGTCAGACTGCCTCGTTCTCTGTGTCTCTCTGTCAGCCTGTATCTCAGTCTGTTCCTCTAGTTCCCCATAAGAGTTGCTAAGTGTTAATGTGTAGTGGGAAGTGATAGCAGACAGAAAGAGGACCTATGCAATGAAGATCCTGCAAGGGCAATGTGTGTGTGTGTGTGTGTGTGTGTGTGTGTGTGTGTGTGTGTGTGTGTGTGTGTGTGTGTGTGTGTGTGTGTGTGTGTGTGTGTGTGTGTGTGTGTGTGTGTGTGTGTGTGTGTGTGTGTGTGTGTGTGTGTGTGTGTGTGTGTGTGTGTGTGTGTGTGTGTGTGTGAGAGAGAGAGAGAGAGAGAGAGAGAGAGAGAGAGAGAGAGAGAGAGAGAGAGAGAGAGAGAGAGAGAGAGAGAGAGAGAGAGAGAGAGAGAGAGAGAGAGAAGGAGAGAGAGAAAGAAGGGGTGGTGGATGTGAGGGAGAGAGAGAAGGCTAACACACTCAGACACTAACAATGGGGTAGAAAAACAGCTGTAAAATCTTATCAAGGTCCAGCTCCCCCTACCCTCCTCCTCCCACCCCCACGCCATATCATGCACCCCCCCATGCCATTTAATCTGTCCCTCCAACCCACTCACAGGAGGCAGATGGGACCCCTGAGTCTAGGACAGAAGGCA
The DNA here is from genome assembly GCF_021184085.1 of Oncorhynchus gorbuscha. NCBI lineage: Eukaryota > Metazoa > Chordata > Actinopteri > Salmoniformes > Salmonidae > Oncorhynchus > Oncorhynchus gorbuscha. The sequence goes on along the minus strand of NC_060180.1, from coordinate 12,554,831 downwards.
TCTGACACCGTGTCCATACTGATAACTTACAGTAGGACTGAGCACTCTGAAACTGACTCCAGGCCTGTGTGCGCCGAGACACAGTGAAGGCTGATTAGAGATAGCAAAAATAAAGAAATTAGATAGGAGTGACTAACTGTAAGAGAGACAGAAATGAGAGATGGAGGAAGAAAGAGAGACGTGATAATAAACTCAATGCCCCAATCCTGTGGCAGGAGAATGTCCGTGGACCGTGTGTGTATTTATAGAGAGCTTTGGTTAAGTTCACTATTTTTTCTCTCTCTCTCTCTCTCTCGCTCTCGCTCTCTCTCTCTCTCTCTCTCTCTCTCTCTCTCTCTCTCTCTCTCTCTCTCTCTCAGAGAAAAAGGTGCTGTATAGAACCTAAAAGGGTTCTTAGGCTATCCTCATAGGAGAACCCTTTGAACAACCCTTTATCGTTCCAGGAAATACCCTTTTGGTTCCAAGTAGAATCGTTTTGGGTTCTAACTCTTTCCACAGAACATTCTATTTGGACCCCAAAAGGGTTCTACCTGGAACCAAAAAGGGTTGTCCTTTTGGCTGTAATTTGCTGAGGAGGCGTATGCATATTTTATCAGCAGGCACATTTAGAGAAAAAACAAGTCTGAATGAGAGAGAAAGACACAGAGAGACAGAGAGAGAGTGTGTGAGAGAGAAGAGAACAGAGAGACAGGGGGGGTGGGGGGTAGAGGTCTGGTTTATAGTATGCATGTGGCACCAGTTATGAGCCAATTAGACATGGAGCTGTAGTCAACACCACTTAGCTTAATTTGTGTGTCTTCTTCCATCACACTTTCTCTTATTTTCCTGTCACAGTCTCTCTCCATTTCTCATTCTCTATTACTCTGGACCCCATGTCCTTCCCATTCTCTCATTCTCTATTACTCTGGACCCCATGTCCTTCCCGTTCTCTCATTCCCTATTACTCTGGACCCATGTCCTTCCCTTCTCCTCCTCTCATTCTCTATTACTCTGGACCCCATGTCCTTCCCATTCTCTCATTCCCTATTACTCTGGACCCATGTTCTTCCCTTCCCCTCCTCTCATTCTCTATTACTCTGGACCCATGTCCTTCCCCTCCTCTCATTCCCTATTACTCTGGACCCCATGTCCTTCCCATTCTCTCATTCCCTATTACTCTGAACCCCATGTCCTTTCCGTTCTCTCATTCCCTATTACTCTGGACCCCATGTCCTTCCCGTTCTCTCATTCCCTATTACTCTGGACCCCATGTCCTTCCCATTCTCTCATTCCCTATTACTCTGGACCCATGTCCTTCCCCTCCTCTCATTCTCTATTACTCTGGACCCCATGTCCTTTCCCTCCTCTCATTCTCTATTACTCTGGACCCATGTCCTTCCCCTCCTCTCATTCCCTATTACTCTGGACCCATGTCCTTCCCCTCCTCTCATTCTCTATTACACTGGACCCCATGTCCTTTCCCTCCTCTCATTCTCTATTACTCTGGATCCCATGTCCTTCCCCTCCTCTCATTCCCTATTACTCTGGACAAATGTCCTTCCCCTCCTCTCATTCTCTATTACTCTGGATCCCATGTCCTTCCCCTACTCTCATTCTCTATTGCTCTGGATCCCATGTCCTTACACTCCTGTCATTTCTCTCATTAGTCTCTCTCTCTCCACCTCCCTCTCTCATTTATCTGTCTCCCCATCTCCCTCTCTCCCTGTAAAGCTTTATGGGTTGCTCACTCCTCTACTGAGATAATGAGATCCTCCGTACTTTGTAATGATGCAGCTGTTGTTGGTGTGGAACTTGGAGGTCCCTATGTACGATTGTCATCTGATCTGCAGGGCACAGCCGTGACGCTGACAAACACACACCAACAAGAGGACGTTTTTGAAGACTGTGACTTTGAACAAATGCATTTTCTCTCTGGAGACAAGAGCCAAGACCTGTAATCATATCTACAAATCATCACAACAGCGAGAACAGGAAAGAAAAAAAACATCCCAATCTGAAAACGGTTTCAAAGTTCTTGCAGCTTTGTCTGCTGTTGTCAAAATAATCTGTATTCCAATTGGATTATACTAAAGCACCTCCAGGTGTTGTTTACGTCAATCCAAAGTAAATTGGCTGCTTTTCTCCGATAACAAGGGATGTAAAAGACCATGAAAAAATACCCTATATTTAGAGAACAAACCCATTTGAACTACCTTACTATAAATAGAGATATACAGTAAATTCAAAGGAATCCACTTCTGAGTGATATTTGCAATCCACCTAACACTTTGAAAGTCATACAATGAGGGATTTTACACCACGTGTCAAGCTGCGCCATACAGATCCAGAGTATTATAGCAAGACAGTTTGCTTTTCTGCATGAATTATTCCGTGTGAACAGTGGAAATGTTACCTCACATTAATGAATCATCTGCTGCTAGACCTCTTTAGGACTTGATGAATGGTAGGAGCAGAACTATGTGATGGAACTGATGGATGCTTTTTACCTTTCCCCCTGATCTTTCAGTTCCTGGGGGACGGCATAGTGGTGTCTGAGTGTGAATGATGGCAGCGATGGCCTGGCATCTCTGCCTGGCCGTGTCTCTCCTCTGTGGCACCCCCTGGCCCCAAGGACACTCAGCTCTGGCTCCTGAGAACGAGGTGCCACTCCGCCCCACCGCCTGGCTGCCTGATGGAAAGGTCACCACCATGCATCTGCCCAAAGGACGCACCCGGAGGTACAGCACAGAGACCCCATCAGGGGAGGTGGATAGTATTGCACACTAAATGTTAATGTTCCATGTCCTGGACATAGATTGAAATACTTAAGAGAGGCCTCTGTTTAATATCCTGTCTTTGTCCAACTTTATACTGTCACTACAAAGGCGCTATAATTACAAGGTACCTACATGGTGATTTCCTGTGTAATTCTACATGGGTTTGAGCAACAACAATGATGGCCTTAATCTTAATAGCCATTCCTTTAGTTGTTGGAAAGGCAGTGGTTCAGTGCTGTGGCCCCATGGACAGGAAGAGCAGCCCACTTGGCCCAGGCTCTGCTGATCAGTGCCAGTTGTAGAGCTCTAACACTGGGAGCTGTAAATTGGAATCTGGGCATCCGTGTGAGCTGCAGTCTGTCCATTGATGCATTTATGCATGATGAAACAAAAATTTTGAAAATGAGAAAAAAAATCTGCTAATGATGATTCTAATGAATCAATCAATTAATCCAAGTATTACCCGTCACAACTTTAGCATGGCACAGCTGTTGAGAAACAGCAGCACAGTAGCAGTTGATCCAGAACATACATGTAAAAGAAGGATGATACTTTTCAAAGGGCAGAGTAAATATTTTGGTGGCTGTGATAACATAGAGGTCGATTACGTTACGTCTCGATATTGAATGACTCACCTTGATGAGTGATGCTGGTGACAGTACAAAGACAATCAAATAATGATGTCAGAATCAGCCGGTGTTCAGTTGGTGAGTTTGAATCTAATTCTATTGTGACGATGAACAATAAGCTTGTAGAAGGAGACTATAATGTCTAAGCACAGAAATGTGGTGGGTCTAAGGTGGAGATGTGAGCAAAGAGATCTCTATCTGTACAGCGCAGGTCCATGGAAGTTCATCACGGATTGTTAGTTGACCTCTCCTTGTTAACTTTATGGGTTTATCAGTGTATGGAGAAAAAAACTGATAGACATTTTGTACATTTTTTAAATGCCTTAGTGGCTACATGTTACAGTACCTTTCTAAGTGTGGGACAAAAAAGGCATGAAAACGTTTGAAGTGGAATCCCTTTTTTGTGTGGTACCTAACTTCGTGCAGGCTGTACTTCACACTCAAGAAGAAGGTTGCGATGATGTCTGTGACCGTCAGTCCCTGTGACCTCCCCATCGAGTGGACCCTTGAAGCCCGAACCCTGAAGGACAAACCGCCTAAGAGTCTGCACTGTGAGTGTGAAACACTGATAGACAATAAAAGCAATTACACACAACACCCTCTCACATGTAATTTATATTCATATCAATTCGGTTTCATTACACCACAATCCAATTCAAACTGGAGACATTTATTTTTGACATAGTGGCCATTAAAAGACTAACCCTGGTCATAAATGTCTACAAGATAGGAGAGACTTAATCAATCAATTGGTCTTGTTCTCTCTTTCCACATCTTTGTTTTCCTCTCTCTCGCTCTCTTACTCACACACACAGTACTGAGCCCAGGATACTGAATAAAACCGGTTTAGTATATCACTGGACAATCTTTCCAAGTATTTTACCTTTTGCTTTCTTTAATTTCAAAGCAAGAAGGACAGTAATATATCTAAATGTCACATGTTTTTCCTGAATGTAAGAGAGATTAGACTGAAGTATTGCCAGTACTTGAGAATAAGAGAGTTAAAACATTTGCCATTTCAAATAAGACATATACTGAGTGTGAAATAGATAGGTTTGTACAGAACGGCATGCAAGTTCTACCCTGTACAGTATAAACTGAAATTCAGCTTAAATTAGACCTTTAGCATTCCATTGAAAATGTATCATATTCACGCCCAAGATCAGACTCTGCAGTTTTTATTTGTGATGCTATGGGCTAAGTGAAACCCGAAATAGAGCATATCTGGTGAAAACCTCTTCAAGAGTTGAGTGACAAAATAAAGAAGAGATAAATCTAAGCTACATAACTACATTAATTTAAATGTTATAATAATCTATGGTTGTGCATCTAAAAAAATGTACATCGATTAAACACAAAAGTTGCCTATTTAGGCCAGCAATGAACATCCTCCATGACCCTCACCAGCCTGCTTAGTTAAAATCTGTGGGTATTCTAGATGGACATACAGCTTTATGAAGTTAACAGCGACACATACACTGAGTGTACAAAACATTAGTCTTTTTCCGAGGGCAAAGGAGGGTGTAACTCAATACTATGAAGCCGTTCCTAATGTTTTGTACACTCAGTGTAAATCATTCAGTGTGGCTTCCCAACCTATGCCTAAATTATTCAGTTTGATTGTGTAACATTTTGGTACCCTTTCATTTCATTAATAAAGAGTAACTGCCCCTAAAACCCAGGAATCCCTTTGAAAACAGTATGTGCTGCATTGATGTCAGAAACATTTATTCTAGTGTCGAAATTGACCAAAAAGTGTACATTGGATACATTTGGTAATAAAGTCAGTATCGTCCAAAACGGAGTGAAACCTCCGTACTTCACAACGAGTAAATGACGGTTGGGTTTGGATTAGGATGTCAACATATCATGCCCCCTTTTTCCAAGCTCCACGTGCACATCGCCCCTCCGCCCACGTCGCTTCATTATTTCATCGCCCTCAACGCGTTCAAAGGATCACCGCGTGAAAAGCCCAATACGGATTCGCACAGCCAACAACTATGGTTTGCACGAACTATGGTTTGCATGCCCTGCGGATGGACCCTATCACGCGGAATAGGTGGTTGGAGTTTATTGCGGTCTCCAGTGGTGGTGAGTATACCGGTAGCTAGACCATAGACTGCTGGTGATGTATATTTTGATCATCATTATCACTGTGATAGCTAAGGTCAGCTATGCTAGCGAACTAGTTAGGTACCAAGCTAACGTTAGCCTACCTCAGTACAACTCGATTTGGCTTAGAAACATGATAACATTTCAAAAGAAGGCAAATAATTAGTAGCAACACCTTTTGTCGTGATTCTGATGTCATCAGAAAGCCAGCCAACTAAGATTGAGGAAACAACCATATTTTAGCTAGCTAACGTTAGCATTGCTAGCTATCTTTGACGAACTTTTCTAGTAACAGTAATGACAACATTGGCATCTCTCTAAAGTCAATTTGATGACATCATAATATGGCAAAGTTGTTTCATAATAATTGTTTGCGTACTTTAACAATGTCGTCATATTTCCGTGCAGCTCTAAATTAGTGTAATTTAGACGAAACTGTCACATTAGCCCCAGAGACGAGATGCAACCCATGTAGGGCACAAATAGATACTGAATGCAGCTAGTTATGGTGGTACTAGCTAACTCATGTCTGACAACAACAGTGTAGTGAGTAGCAGCAACAAACTCAAACCAACCCAGGGCCATAGCAAAATATGTCATATAGTTGGTTGCAGCGTGTAACAGCGTCACTGCCCTGAATCTGATCCAATCTGGAGCCAGTCCGTTTTACTTCCGTAAAACAGAATTACGATCCAAATGAAATGACGTTATTTTTCGAGCTCTGTTTATAATTGAGGGATGATGATGATAATCCTTGACCCTGTTTTTCTTTTAGATAAAGTGCACAGTTGGGTGCCAGACTGATCCCCTGGTCATGAATGGACCTACCAAAAGGAGCAAAGGTGGGTATCATAACATGTCCAGCAATGTGATTGCAATGGTTTAGAGACCTTAGTTCACCTGTTATTTTCATAGCTTCTAAGGTAAGACCTCAGAATAAAAGTTGTCATGCGACACAATTACTCTTGTGACACCTGTTGCCAATCTCCCTCAACGATGAAAAGGACACACCATCATGAGGCCTCTGATAGTGGCCCGCGTTACTGCACAGGTGACACAGTCGGTTTCATCAACAACAACAGGGAATGTGTGTTATGTGAAAAGTTGTATTAAAAAATACATGGCTGGATAAACTAGTAGGCTAATTCCCCAGCCAAGGAAATACAATTAGTAGATACATTTTGGTTAAGTGCATTAGCAAAAAGCTTTGTCCTTTCTTTAGAACAAAATGCAATTTACTACTTGGCTGTCTATTATATCACCCTGTCACAGGCCCTCCCTGTCAACACACCCTCATAAGATTGCCTGCTACAGTTGTTCGAGAGCTGTCCAGTTTACAGCCAAACATGCAGCATAGTGAAGACCAACAAGGGGGCCCTCATCAGCATCATGCAGACATGCCCTGGTGTAACAGTATAACTTTAGACCGCCCACTCGCCCATACCCGGGTGCGAACCAGGGACCCTCTGCACACATCAACAACGAAGCATCGTTACCCATCGCTCCACAAAAGCCGCGGCCCTTGCAGAGCAAGGGGAACCACTACTTCAAGGTCTCAGAGCAAGTGACGTCACCGATTGAAACGCTATTAATGCGCACCACCGCTAACTAGCTAGTCGTTTCACATCCGTTACACTGGCTGTGAGCATTCCTATGAATGGAACAGTCAATCACATGTTGGCAAGTATATGGTTAGCAACCTTCACCTATCGGTGGCAACTGCTTTCACAGGGTCATCTTCTGTACAAATACAGAAGGTAACCTATTTCATGATACATTAGATAACCCAATTGTGAAACATAATTTATGTAAACTGATATTATTTGTTGCTTATTTTCTAATTCTTAGATGCATGTAGTGTCCAGGGTATAACCTAGCCTGGTGGATCCAGCCTGATTGCTGTGTTTATCATTCTACTTCACTTCACATTTAGGATATCTGGAGTGAAATAGAAAGGTGAACGCAGTGATCAGGTTGGTTCCACCAGGCTAGTCATACCCACCATTGATATTGTAATCGTGTGTGACCAACCAGTATCTTTGATAAGGGGCCAGGAGCTGATCTATGCTGCTATGCCCATCAATGGGACTCTGGCAAAGACCTCGCCTCACCTCTTGCCTGCTCACCAACGGTCGTCGATGGCAAGACCAGACTCGCGTAGGTTTAGTCTGACCTGTTCAAACTTCTACATAAAACCTGTTTGTGTAACCCAGATGTTACCTATGTGTTCACAGAAACATGTATGGAGCCAGCGCATGTAGACTTGCAATATTATGTGATGAAGTCCAGACTGACAGACAGGCTTGATACTGATGTTTTTGAATGGAGACCTGGCACTCAGCATTAAAATGTAACTAGACACAACTTATTTGTATTGTCTTTTTTGTTTGTTTTTGCTTTCAGTCAATGGGGAGAGAGAAACCTTGTGTATTCTGCACTGTGATTAGGGAACTCCTGTTATATACAGTATAACACACAGAAAGGTATGACCATACTTGACATGTTTGCCAAGGTAGCCCCATTACCACCAGACAAAATACCAATAGGCACAGTATCTGTATCACCTGGGAATGACAATGAAAGGTGTACATTGTTATGTTAGCTGAACACTGCTTCTATGGCAGTGGTATTAAAACTTTTTCAGCGGGGACACCCACTGCCGACCCCATATCTAATGACAACCTTAAAAATCTGTAAAATTAGATTTTCACAACAATTAAAATTGAGAACTGTTGTATACATTTACTCAATTGTATTTTTCAAATGATCTTCCTCGGTAAGGTTTGTATATTGTCCCATGCAATAATCTGTACTCTCAATGTTTTATTATGTGAAGGGTTGTTTATTCTATGTGGGCCTGTTACTACTTTTGAAAATGATCAAAACTCTTAGTTTAGAATATCTACATAAATTCAGCAATTGCATTCTACCCATGTCACTCTGTAGGATACTGACCTATTCAAAACTTCCTCCGGCATCTGACCATCTGCCTGTAGTTATTGAACTGTATTTGAGTTTGGGGGAAAGGTTCTGTCAGATGGGTGTCTTGGTGGTGGAAAGGATACACCCACATCAAACGACACCTCCAAGCCAACTCATGTTTGGCTTCAATCATGGCCGTCAATCCCATTTATTTATAAAGCCCTTCTTACATCAGCAGTTGTCTCAAAGTGCTTATACAGAAATCCAGCCTAAAAACACAAAGAGCAAGCAATGCAGATGTAGAAGCACAGTGGTTAAGAAAACCTCCCAAGAAAGGCAGGAATTTACAAAGAAACTTATAAAGGAACCAGGCTCTGAAGGATGGACAGTCCTCTTCTGGCTGTGCCGGGTGGAGATTATAAGAGTACATGGCTATTAATGCCAGATCGTTCTTCAAGATGTTCAAACGTTCATAGATGACCAGCAGGGTCAAATAATAACCCCAGTGGTTATAGAGGGTGCAACAGGTCAGCACCTCGGGAGGAAATGTCAGTTGGCTTTTCATAGCTGAGCATTCAGAGGTCGAGACAGCAGGTGCGGTATATTTGGTCTACCGCACCTGGTCAAAACAGCAGGTCCGGGACAAGGCAGTGCGTCCGGTGAGAAAGATGGGAGAATTAGAGGGAGCATACCTAAGATCACACAAGACACCAGATTACATTTACATTTAAGTCATTTAGCAGACGCTCTTATCCAGAGCGACTTACAAATTGGTGCATTCACCTTATGACATCCAGTGGAACAGTCACTTTACAATAGTGCATCTAAATCTTAAAGGGGGGGGGAAGAGGGAATACTTATCCTATCCTAGGTATTCCTTAAAGAGGTGGGGTTTCAGGTGTCTCCGGAAGGTGGTGATTGACTCCGCTGTCCTGGCGTCGTGAGGGAGTTTGTTCCACCATTGGGGGGCCAGAGCAGCGAACAGTTTTGACTGGGCTGAGCGGGAGCTGTACTTCCTCAGTGGTAGGGAGGCGAGCAGGCCAGAGGTGGATGAACGCAGTGCCCTTGTTTGGGTGTAGGGCCTGATCAGAGCCTGGAGGTACTGAGGTGCCGTTCCCCTCACAGCTCCGTAGGCAAGCACCATGGTCTTGTAGCGGATGCGAGCTTCAACTGGAAGCCAGTGGAGAGAACGGAGGAGCGGGGTGACGTGAGAGAACTTGGGAAGGTTGAACACCAGACGGGCTGCGGCGTTCTGGATGAGTTGAAGGGGTTTAATGGCACAGGCAGGGAGCCCAGCCAACAGCGAGTTGCAGTAATCCAGACGGGAGATGACAAGTGCCTGGATTAGGACCTGCGCCGCTTCCTGTGTGAGGCAGGGTCGTACTCTGCGGATGTTGTAGAGCATGAACCTACAGGAACGGGCCACCTCCTTGATGTTGGTTGAGAACGACAGGGTGTTGTCCAGGATCACACCAAGGTTCTTAGCGCTCTGGGAGGAGGACACAATGGAGTTGTCAACCGTGATGGCGAGATCATGGAACGGGCAGTCCTTCCCCGGGAGGAAGAGCAGCTCCGTCTTGCCGAGGTTCAGCTTGAGGTGGTGATCCGTCATCCACACTGATATGTCTGCCAGACATGCAGAGATGCGATTCGCCACCTGGTCGTCAGAAGGGGGAAAGGAGAAGATTAGTTGTGTGTCGTCTGCATAGCAATGATAGGAGAGACCATGTGAGGTTATGACAGATCCAAGTGACTTGGTGTATAGCGAGAATAGGAGAGGGCCTAGAACAGAGCCCTGGGGGACACCAGTGGTGAGAGCGCGTGGTGAGGAGACAGATTCTCGCCACGCCACCTGGTAGGAGCGACCTGTCAGGTAGGACGCAATCCAAGCGTGAGCTGCGCCGGAGATGCCCAACTCGGAGAGGGTGGAGAGGAGGATCTGATGGTTCACAGTATCGAAGGCAGCCGATAGATCTAGAAGGATGAGAGCAGAGGAGAGAGAGTTAGCTTTAGCAGTGCGGAGCGCCTCCGTGATACAGAGGAGAGCAGTCTCAGTTGAATGACTAGTCTTGAAACCTGACTGATTTGGATCAAGAAGGTCATTCAGAGAGAGATAGCGGGAGAGCTGGCCAAGGACGGCACGTTCAAGAGTTTTGGAGAGAAAAGAAAGAAGGGATACTGGTCTGTAATTGTTGACATCGGAGGGATCGAGTGTAGGTTTTTTCAGAAGGGGTGCAACTCTCGCTCTCTTGAAGACGGAAGGGACGTAGCCAGCGGTCAGTGATGAGTTGATGAGCGAGGTGAGGTAAGGGAGGAGGTCTCCGGAAATGGTCTGGAGAAGAGGGGAGGGGATAGGGTCAAGCGGGCAGGTTGTTGGGCGGCCGGCCGTCACAAGACGCGAGATTTCATCTGGAGAGAGAGGGGAGAAAGAGGTCAGAGCACAGGGTAGGGCAGTGTGAGCAGAACCAGCGGTGTCATTTGACTTAGCAAATGAGGATCGGATGTCATCGACCTTCTTTTCAAAATGGTTGACGAAGTCGTCTGCAGAGAGGGAGGAGGGGGGGAGGAGGATTCAGGAGGGAGGAGAAGGTGGCAAAGAGCTTCCTAGGGTTAGAGGCAGATGCTTGGAATTTAGCGTGGTAGAAAGTGGCTTTAGCAGCAGAGACAGAGGAGGAAAATGTAGAGAGGAGGGAGTGAAAGGATGCCAGGTCCGCAGGGAGGCGAGTTTTCCTCCATTTCCGCTCGGCTGCCCGGAGCCCTGTTCTGTGAGCTCGCAATGAGTCATCGAGCCACGGAGCGGGAGGGGAGGACCGAGCCGGCCTGGAGGATAGGGGACATAGAGAGTCAAAGGATGCAGAGAGGGAGGAGAGGAGGGTTGAGGAGGCAGAATCAGGAGATAGGTTGGAGAAGGTTTGAGCGGAGGGAAGAGATGATAGGATGGAAGAGGAGAGAGTAGCGGGGGAGAGAGAGCGAAGGTTGGGACGGCGCGATACCATCCGAGTAGGGGCAGTGTGGGAGGTGTTGGATGAGAGCGAGAGGGAAAAGGATACAAGGTAGTGGTCGGAGACTTGGAGGGGAGTTGCAATGAGGTTAGTGGAAGAACAGCATCTAGTAAAGATGAGGTCGAGCGTATTGCCTGCCTTGTGAGTAGGGGGGAGGGTGAGAGGGTGAGGTCAAAAGAGGAGAGGAGTGGAAAGAAGGAGGCAGAGAGGAATGAGTCAAAGGTAGACGTGGGGAGGTTAAAGTCGCCCAGAACTGTGAGAGGTGAGCCGTCCTCAGGAAAGGAGCTTATCAAGGCATCAAGCTCATTGATGAACTCTCCGAGGGAACCTGGAGGGCGATAAATGATAAGGATGTTAAGCTTGAAAGGGCTGGTAACTGTGACAGCATGGAATTCAAAGGAGGCGATAGACAGATGGGTAAGGGGAGAAAGAGAGAATGACCACTTGGGATAGATGAGGATCCCGGTGCCACCACCCCGCTGACCAGAAGCTCTCGGGGTGTGCGAGAACACGTGGGCGGACGAAGAGAGAGCAGTAGGAGTAGCAGTGTTGTCTGTGGTGATCCATGTTTCCGTTAGTGCCAAGAAGTCGAGGGACTGGAGGGAGGCATAGGCTGAGATGAACTCTGCCTTGTTGACCGCAGATCGGCAATTCCAGAGGCTACCTGAGACCTGGAACTCCACGTGGGTCGTGCGCGCTGGGACCACCAGATTAGGGTGGCCGCAGCCACGCGGTGTGGAGCGTTTGTATGGTCTGTGCAGAGAGGAGAGAACAGGGATAAACAGACACATAGTTAACAGGCTACAGAAGAGGCTACGCTAATGCAAAGGAGATTGGAATGACAAGTGGACTACACGTCTCGAATGTTCAGAAAGTTAAGCTACGTAGCAAGAATCTTATTGACTAAAATGATTAAAATGATACAGTACTGCTGAAGTAGGCTAGCTGGCAGTGGGTGCGTTGTTGACACTACACTAATCAAGTCGTTCCGTTGAGTGTAATAGTTTCTACAGTGCTGCTATTCGGGGGCTAGCTAGTAGTGTTGTTTACGTTACGTTGCGTTAAAAGAACGACAATAGCTGGCTAGCTAACCTAGAAAATCGCTCTAGGCTACACAATTATCTTTGATACAAAGACGGCTATGTAGCTAGCTATGTAGCTAGCTACGATCAAACAAATCAAACCGTTGTACTGTAATGAAATGAAATGAAAATGTGATACTACCTGTGAATGCGACCGGGTTGTTGAGTTCTATTCAGAAGACGTTGGCTAGCGTTGGCTAGCTGTTGGCTAGCTAGCAGAGTCTCCTACGTTAAGGACGACAAATAGCTGGCTAGCTAACCTCGGTAAATTAAGATAATCACTCTAAGACTACACACTCTAAACCTAAGCAACACAATTATCTTGGAACGAAGATACGAAGACAGCAAAGACAGCTATGTAGCTAGCTAACACTACACTGATCGAGTCGTTCAGTTGAGTGTAATAGTTTTCCCAGTGCAGCTAATCAGTGGACGTTAGCTAGCTGGCTAGTGAAGACTACGTTAGGACGGCGAAATACGATAATTACGCAATTATCTTTGATACAAAGACGGCTATGTAGCTAGCTGAGAAGAAATTGCTAAGATTAGACAAATCAAACCGTTGTGCTATAATGAAATATAATGAAATTAAATGTAAAAAGTTATACTACCTGCGGGAGCAAGCGCCGATGCGACCACTCGCTCCAAACCGGAACCGGAACATAAGACAGGATAATTACACCAGATAGGACAGACTGACCCTTGCCCCCCCAGCACATAGACTACTGTAGCATTGATACTGGAGACTGCGAGTGGGGGGGGGGGGGGTCGGGGGAAACTGTGGCCCCTTCGGCCCGGGCCAACCAGGCAGGATACAGCCCCAACCACTTTGCCAAAGCACAGCCCACACCAAAGTGATATCACTAACTTAGTACCCTGGGAAAAGGCGGAATAAAGCCCACAAAGTTCTTCCCCACCGCACGAGCCAAAGGGGATGCAAAACTGGATAGAATGATCACATCAGTGACTCAATGCCACCAGCATTTCTTGAGGCGCAAGCCAAAAAAACTAGGCCAACTTAGCAGGTGCAGTTCACCTTTATGTCAGGAGAAACTATAAATGCTTATGGTGAAAAGGGGTTCATATGAATAAGGTAAACTCTTTTTAGCACTTAATTGATTATAGTTGAGTACTGTATGAATGAAAAGTAATCAAGATGAATATAGAACTGTATTACTATCTTCAATGACTGTGAGAGCACGTTCTGTCTAGTTAGTGTAAGTCTGTGTGTGGCACTGTGTGCATGTAGGAGACAGAATATTCATGACCTGTGGCTTAACAGTGTTTTCTGCACAGGGAGTACCAAGAAGAGTATGCCAGAAGTGTGGTGGAGAGGACCTGGAACTGAAGCCAAGATACACACCTACACTGGCAACGCCATGAACACCTACACAGGTCCTTCGTACGCCCCAGCATCTATCTACATCCTCAGGCTGCGGTCCAAGGACCAGGACACCAGGGCTACTGTGTACCTCCATGAGGGCTCTGGGACCTCCTGGGCCTTCCCACAGCTTCCCTCTGACTCCCGTGTCCACACCCTGGGTGTAGGAATGACCAGTGTCACCCTCAGCTGGGCCCCCAGTGCCCCCCTCAAAAGGCTGCACACCCAACGCAGCTATGACTACTGTGTCCTCGTCAATCGCAAACACAACTACCGCAACCTTTGTGCCGCCCAGGAGGGCATCAGGAAGGAGCGGGAGAAAGACAAGAAAAGGGAGAAGGACAAACAGAGGAAAGTAACTGTGTGGCCGATTCTCAAAGACTGGTGGTGGCAGCAGTGGGATGCTGACACTGAGCTCCAGTCACCCGCTGCGCTCCGTGACGACTATGGTCATCTTCAATGCGTTTGTAAGGGAACAGAGAGCGTGTGCACGGTCTCTGAGCTCGTCCCTGACACGCAATACTACTTTGACGTTTTTTTGATTGACAGGCTAAATGGAACCAGTGCCGCATATACTGGAACATTCGCTCAAACACACGAGGAGGCCCGACCAGCTATCACACCACTTAGGGAAGGGGAGCTCCGGTGGGTGACCTTCCAGGATGGAGGCTCAACCTCTGGGGAGTTCTTTAGCTTCCGCCCCCGGGGCTGGCAACAGAGTGGCCTGCTCACTCTACAGAGCTGCGAAAGCAGTGAGAAGATCAACATCACCGTTTCCAGCAAGGGCAAAGAGCTCAGCTCCCAGGCTGTGGGAGAAAACCTTGTTCAGATCTGGCTCCAGGGCAGCCCTTCCTACCTCATCCACTTGGAGAAAGAGCGAACGGCGGCTCCCAGACATGCTGCTCCAAGAGTGCTGAAGGCCTCTGTTAAGATGCAGGCATCCTCCACTTACCATCGTCAAGGGATACCTTCGCTCCCCTCCACTCTGCAGATAAAGTCTTTCAACAGGCTCAGGAGCTGTGAATCTGTCACCCTGGCCTGGATGGGCACAGAGGAGAGGAGCCTTTACTGCGTGTACCGCCAGAGGCTGGGTAAGGGGGGAGGTAAGAAGGGAGGCACGGCACCCTGCCTGGGGCCTGAGTCACGGTCGGACACTGAGAAGGTCCTGTGTAAATACTTCCAGGAGCTCAACCCTCGACGGGCTGTCACGACAGCCGTGATCGGAGGCCTGGAGCCTGGGGTGGCCTACATATTTGATGTCTATCTAATGAGACGCTGGGGGATCCCCATAAAGTACAGCAGCAAGACAGTAAGAACCAGGAAGGAGTGCTGAGCTGCTGCCCACTCCTAGTCTCAGTCTGCAGCAGAATTGGACTTAACAAAGAGGTGATTTACAAAGACTTACCATGAAAAGGTAATTCTACTACGAGGGAGACTGTTAAGAAATGTGGTACACCCTGTGAAGAGTGGTCACATTTGAACACTGGTACTCGTGGATTGGGTAGGAGTAGCAGAGGGGCGACTGCACACCAGCAAAATTCATTCCATTTCAGTAACCTGTGCTTTTTGTCTTTTTGTTTATAGTTGATGATGTGCCAGTTGTCTAGGTACTAATTGTCTGACTGAGTACAAAGGAGGATATACGTTTTTGATTAATACAAATTTTTAGTGAAGACTGTGCCAAAAAATATGCAACAGAAGCAGATTTTGATTATACTTTGCAATGGGGAGAGAGAACTTCTGGCAAGAACCTACAGTATATATTTAGTGCTGCATTGTTCTACAGGCTTAAAACACAGATAGGGTAATCTATTGATGCTTAGCGCAAAGTTAATGTGTATCTTGTGTTCTGCTTTCGCATTAAGTAGATCAAATTTGTTAGCGACTAGCTTCATTGTCGTTGATGTATTATTGTGCTATACTTCAAATACACCAATAAACACACATTAGGTATCTGTATCCTCGAATCAACATTCATCACTATCCTATTTTGGTTGACTTGTCTCTTTGCTTACTTAGTTGAGAAAACAAATTGAGAGATCAACACACCCCTACCCTATACTAACTTGCATTTATTTATCTCTAGGCTGCTTAGATGATTACTACAAAACTAAAGAGCAAGACTAAAGATCATAAGTCTCAAATCTAAAGAACATGATTTAAAATACTTTCGATGACAATATTATTGATATAGAGGCAATAATGATTGAGAGATCACTGCACTTCCTGATTTGACCTCATTAAGAAATGCTAGCGGCCATGCCTGAATTCAAACTTGAGTTGGTTTTGGGGTGTGGTATGATGTGGGTGTCTCTTGTGTGTTTGAAGGTGGGAACAGGTAGCCAAATTATATTGGCAATTAGCTTCAGCTGGCTGGTGTGAAATAGTGGCAAAGTTGTTTGGACTTTGGATAGCCTATCTCTGGGGATAGTTAGGGACTGTCAATTTAATTACACAATGTAAATTGGACAACATTTTAATGTTGCACAACTCTTAGTTGTCGAATTTATTTAAAATAATATATGAATTTCTGGTTTGGTGTTTTTAGGGCATTGAAATTTGACCTTTTTAAAATATTGGCCCACATGTACTATTTATTTGTATTATTTACTTATGGGGGGGGGGGGTTACGGGGACGTCCCTACCCCATTGAAGTTTACATTTAAAATGGTAAGGAATGGTTAAGATTTAGGGTAGGTATGTCCCAAGGATCCCGGATAACACTGACCAATATCAAACAAAATTGACCATGGGCTTTACAATGGCATCGCCTGCAGCTACTCCGAATTGATGATTACTTGGGAGCAGCCAGCTGTGGGCAGGATTAAATTAACCCAAACCAAGGAAAACTGTTAGGATATCCTTCATTCAGTTACATGTTTTTCTTCCTATCAATCTCAGTTTTGGACAAGACTGACTTTATGACCAACATTTACCTATTTACACTGTGTATAAATGTTTCTGACTCATATCGATTCCACATAGGCCATTTTCAAAACGAGAAGTTTTGTAGGCGAAGTCATTTTTTTTTTTTTTTCATTAAAAAAAAGTACTACTTTTTCTCCCAAATTTCGTGGTATCCAAAAGGCAGTTGCAGTCTCGTCTCATCGCTGCAACCCCGTACGGACTCGGGAAAGCCGTGCGTCTTCCGAAACAGAACCCGCACTGCTTCTTGATACAATGCCCGTTTAACGCGGAAACCAGCCGCACCAATGGCGTTACGACCACGTGCTTTAAGACCCAAACGGCGTTTCATACGACAGAGCCTGGACTCACTCGAACCCAGAAACTGTAGTGGCACAGCTACTGATGCTGTGCCCGACCACCCTGCCAATCGCTAAGTCACTGTACCTGATTCAACAGACAGAATGAGTGTTCGTCAACCTGTGCCTAAAATGATTGACACAAATAGTTACCACAGTCACAAAGTCATAAACCCCGCCCATGTAAAAAACATGTATCTTCTAAAAATTAGATTTGAAACCAAACCTTCACCAAACTGCTAACTGTATGCCTAACACTAACCTTAAATTAAGACATATTAAGCACGTTTTTCATTATCTTTTACGATATACTTTGCGGCTGTGGTAACTAGTGAAAGCCACACAAACGGAACATACGCAACAACAAAAAAGTGCGTTTACGCCTACGTACACTCCGTTGACAGGACAGCGCGCCAAAATTTGTAAACAAAGCAAATGAAGCTTTCAAACAGATATCCACCATTTTGATAAAGAAGAAGGTTTCAAGGTAGGTAGAGGTTTTAAAACGCTATTACAAATAACGTTATGAATAACGTGTGCAGACAATACTTGTTTTGAATTCATTTACAGGGGCTTTCTGCACTGCATTTTAAAAAAGGAAAAAAAATGGCGACATTGCCACTGTTTTGGTAAACAAGAGGGCTGGAGAAATGTAGCGAAGTACGTAAGCGAACCACTCAAAATTGATGGACAAAACTAGCTATGCATGCATACATACAGTAGCTACATTATTCATTATTCATCTCATATGCATACGTATATACTGTACTCTATATCATCTACTGCATCCTTATGTAATACATGTATCACTAGCCACTTTAACTATGCCACTTTGTTGACATACTCATCTCATATGTATATACTGTACTCGATACCATCTACTGTATCTTGCCTATGCTGCTCTGTACCATCACTCATTCATATATCTTTATGTACATATTCTTTATCCCCTTACACTGTGTATAAGACAGTAGTTTTGGAATTGTTAGTTAGATTACTTGTTGGTTATCACTGCATTGTCGGAACTAGAAGCACAAGCATTTCGCTACACTCGCATTAACATCTGCTAACCATGTGTACGTGACAAATACAATTTGATTTGATTTGAAAAAAAGGACTGAACATCAACGGGAATACAATTGCAGTTTTAATCATGTTTTGACGCAATACAGTGTTAGCCTAAAATGTCATTGTTTACAAACAATGGAGTTAAACAATATTGTATTTTGGGTTCTGATGGGGTATAGCAGTTGAACTAAGCTCATGAGTGATTTATAAGTTATATTCTTCAAGAATCATTGGCTATAACGTTATGTGGTTACATTTCTCCAGCCCTTAGTGATATATATATATATACACACACACACACACACACACACACACACACACACACACACACACACACACACACACACACACACACACACATACACACACACACATACTTGAAGTCGGGAAGTTTACATACACCTTAGCCAAAAACATTTAAACTCAGTTTTTCACAATTCCTGACATTTAATCCTAGTAAAAATTCCCTTTTCTTAGGTCAGTTAGGATCACCACTTTATTTTAAGAATGTGAAATGTCAGAATAATTGTAGAGAAAATGATTTATTTCAGCTTTTATTTCTTTCATCACATTCCCAGTGGGTCAGAAGTTTAAATACACTCAATTAGTTTTTGGTAGCATTGCCTATAAATTGTTTAACTTGGGTCAAATGTTTTAACCATAAGTTAGGTGAATTTTGGCCAATTCCTCCTGACAGAGCTGGTGTAACTGAGACAGGTTTGTAAGGCCTACTTGCTCGCACACACTTTCCCCACACATTTCTATATGATTGTGGTCAGGTCTTTGTGATGGCTACTCCAACACCATGACTTTGTTGTCCTTAAGCCATTTTGCCACAACTTTGGAAGTATGCTTGGTGTCATTGTCCATTTGGAAGACCCATTTGTGACCAAGCTTTAACTTCAATTTTCTTGAGATGTTGCTTCAATACATCCACATCCTCCCTCATGATGCCATCTATTTTGTGAAGTGCACCAGTCCCTCCTGCAGCAAAGCACCCCCACAACATGATGCTGCCACCCCCGTGCTTCACGGTTGGGGTGGTGTTCTTCGGCTTGCAAGCCTCCCCCATTTTCCTCCAAACATAATGATGATCATTAAGGCCAAACAGTTATATTTTTGTTTCATTAGACCAGGGGACATTTCTCCAAAAAGTACAATCTTTGTCCCCATGTGCAGTTGCAAACCGTAGTCAGGCTTTTTTATGGTGGTTTTGGAGCAGTGGCTTCTTCTTTGCTGAGCAGCCTTTCAGGTTATGTCGATATAGGAGTTGTTTTACTGTGGATATCGATACTTTTGTACCCGTTTCCACCAGCATCTTCACAAGGTCCTTTGCTGTTGTTCTGGGATTGATTTGCACTTTTCTCACCAAAGTACATTCATCTCTAGAACACAGAACGCGTCTCCTTCCTTAGCGGTATGGCGGCTGCGTGGTCCCATGGTGTTTATACTTGCTTGCTATTATTTGTACAGATGAACATGGTACTTTCAGGGGTGTGGAAATTGCTCTGAAGGATGAACCAGACTTGTGAAAGTCTACAATTGTTTTTCTGAGGTCTTGGCTGATTTATTTTAATTTTCCCATGATGTTAAGCAAAGAGGCACTGAGTTTGAAGGTAGGCTTTGAAATACATCCACAGATACACCTCCAATTGACTAAAATGATGTCAATCAGCCTGTCAGAAGCTTCTAAAGCCATGCCATCAAATCAAATTAATTTATATAGCCCTTCGTACATCAGCTGACATCTCAAAGTGCTGTACAGAAACCCAGCCTAAAACCCCAAACAGCAAGCAATGCAGGTGTAGAAGCACGGTGGCTAGGAAAAACTCCCTAGAAAGGCCAAAACCTAGGAAGAAACCTAGAGAGGAACCAGGCTATGTGGGGTGGCCAGTCCTCTTCTGGCTGTGCTGGGTGGAGATTATAACAGAACATGGCCAAGATGTTCAAATGTTCATAAATGACCAGCATGGTCCAATAGTAATAAGGCAGAACAGTTGAAACTGGAGCAGCAGCACAGTCAGGTGGACTGGGGACAGCAAGGAGTCATCATGTCAGGTCGTCCTGGGGCACGGCCATTTTCTGGAATTTCCCAAGCTGTTTAAAGGCACAGTCAACTTAGTGTATGTAAACTTCTGACCTACTGGAATTGTGATACAGTGAATTATAAGTGAAACAATCTGTCTGTAAACAATTGTTGGAAAAATTACTTGTGTCATGCACAAAGTAGATGTCCTAACCGATTTGCCAAAACTATAGTTTGTTAACAAGAAATTTGTGGAGTGGTTGAAAACGAGTTTTAATGACTCCAAGTGTAAGTCGCTCTGGATAAGAGCGTCTGCTAAATGACTTAAATGTAAAATGTAAATGTATGTAAACTTACGACTTCAACTGTATATACAGTACTATTCAAAGTTTGGACACATCTACTCATTCAAGTTTTTCTTTATTTTGTACTATTTTCTACATTGTAGTATAATAGTGAAGCCTTCAACACTTTATTTATTTTTGCTATTTTGCAACCCAGTATCTCTACTTGCACATTATCATCTGCACATATCACTCTAGTGTTAATGCTAAATTGTAATTATTTATCCTATTGCCTTACCTCCCTAATCTTACTACATTTGCACATACTGTACATATATTTTTGTATTGTGTTATTGACTGTATGTTTGTTTATCCCATGTGTAACTCTGTGTTGTTGTTTTTGTCACACTGCTTTATCTTGGCCAGGTCGCAGTTGTAAATGAGAACTTGCCTCAACTGGCCTACCTGGTTAAAGAAAGGTGAAATATATACAAATATTTTTAAAGATGGAATCATGTAGTAACCAAACAAGTGTTAAACAAAGTAGCCACCATTTGCCTTGATGACAGCTTTGCACAATTTTGGCACTCTCAACCAGCTTAACCTGGAATGCTTTTTCAACAGTCTTGAAGGAGTTCCCACATATGTTGAGCACTTGTTGGCTGCTTTTCCTTCACTCTGAGGTCCAACTCATCTCAAACCATCTCAATTGTTTTGAGGTCAGGTGACTGTGGAGGCCAGGCAAGTCTCTTCTTATTGGTGACCTATAGTAGTGATTTCTCTGCAGAAATTTGACCACGAAGCCCTGATTCACGCAGTGTCTTCTGAACAGCTGATGTTGAGATGTGTCTGTTACTTGAAATCTGTGAAGCATTTATGTGGGCTGCCATTTCTGAAGCTGGTAACTCTAATGAACTTATCCTCTGCAACATAGGTAACTCTGGGTATTCCTTTCCTTTGGCGGTCCTCATGAGAGCCAGTTTTATCATAGCGCTTGATGGTTTTTGCGACTGCACTTGAATACATTTTTAATGTTCTTGAAATGTTCCTCATTGGCTGACCTTCATGTCTTAAAGTAATGATGGAATGTCTTTTCTCTTTGCTTATTTGAGCTGTTCACGCCATAATATGGACATGGTCTTTTACCAAATAGGGCTGTCTTCTCTATACCTGCCTACCTTGTCACAACACACCTGATTTGTCTCAAACACAAAGGAAAGAAATTCCACAAATTAACTTTTAAGAAGGCATACCTGTTAATTGAAATGCATTCTAGGTGACTATCTCATGAAGTTGGTTGAGAGAATGCCAAGAATGTGCAAAGCTGTCATGAAGGCAAAGGGTGGCTACTTTGAAGAATCTCAAAGATGAAATATATTGAGATTTGTTGAACACTTTTTTGGTTACGACATGATTCGATATGTGTTATTTCATAGTTTCAATTGCAGATTTCCCTTTTAACCTAAAGTTGACAGATCGGGATGTGGCTACTCGACCAGTGTCAAGCACTGTTCAACACCTCCAGCCTCTATGGGGTGCTGGGCGTTTCCAAGGAGGCGACAGACGCAGAGATCCGACACAGCTACTACAAGGTGTCGCTCAGGGTTCACCCAGATCGTGCTCCCGAAGACCTGCAGGCAACAGAGAAATTTCAGGTGGGAAAGTGTCATCTAAAACACCTACTCAAATCTGCAGTTAGCCTAGTTCACCTAGCTAACTGTCTAGAGTTGTATTTTGCTGCATTTACCTAGCCCCTATCTTTCAGGTGCTTGGGAAGTTATATGCCGTGTTGAGTGACAAGGAGCAGAGGGCAGTGTATGATGAGCAGGGACTTGTGGCTGAGGAATCGGACTTACTGCAGCAGGATCAATGCTGGGAGGAGTACTGGAGGTTGCTGTTCCCTAAGGTAGCCTAACTATATAACTATCTAAAGCTGATTAACATATTCTCCATACACCGTATTTACTTTTTAGGCCCTCCTGAGAGAACTTTTCTTTTTCATACCTTAGCCATAAAATAGTCACTAGACGTGTGTAATTTTGAGTAATGTACCTTAATCATTACAAGACTGTCATCAGCATCACCCAGTACCATCTTCCTCTGTATCTCCCCAGCTTCTTGACTTTCTTTATCCGCCTGGAAGCAAATAACAAACACCCAGTATAATGTCACAATTAGAATTTGTTCTAACAGCCATCTCTCCTTCATTAGATCACATTGGAGGACATCCAGGAGTTTGAGAGGAAGTACAAAGGCACGGAGGAGGAGAGGCAGGATGTGATGCAGATTTACCTGCAGCACCAGGGGAACATGGACGCCATCATGGCCTCAGCCCTTTGCTGCTCTCAGGAGGACGAGCCCAGGATCACAGCCCTTATACAGACAGCCATCCAGGCAGGGGAACTCACGGCCTACCCTGCTTTTACCCAGGAGAGCACCAGGAAGAAGAAAACACGCAAACATAAGGTACAGTGTGCTTTATACAAATACTTGTACACACTCACTTCCTCTTTTGGTAATTCTTTTTAGTTCATATTTGTGAGAATACTTTGTTCTTCCAGGCTGATGAAGAAAGACAAGAAGCTGAGGAGAGGCAGAGAGAGATGGGACTCAATGATGCTGATGACAGTCTTGTAATGATGTTAAAGGTAAGTTGAATCACACAACCAAGATCTTAACTGGTGACTGTTTTAGGGGTTCAGGTACAGCATTAATGGTGTGTATTTTTGTCTCATTAACAGCAAAAGCAGAAGTCCAGAGAGCAGAATTTGAACTCTTTCCTGTCTGACCTGGAAGCCAAATACTCCAAGGGAGGAAAAGCCAAAGCAGGAGGGAACGGAAAAAAGTGAAGACTTCAAACCCTTGAAGGTAGAGGTTAAGGTCAAATTTTTATCAAAACTTGACACCTGCATGCTCCCTAGTCACACATCTATCACGTATTTCTTTACAAATTATCTTACTGATCTAAGCTCCACTAGCACCTCTGCTGAAAGTAGAATATGGCTTCTACTGCAGTGAGGTGAATTGTCCCAGTACTTAAACAGCCCCTCTATTCCCTCGAAAGTCTCCTGTGCCTTACACTAAGCCCTCATCACATTAAGGTTTGTTAGGAAAACATCTATCACCTACCTTTTAGTTGGAGTCTCTCTAAGGCTTGTCTTTTCTCTTCCCATTAAGGTATGCTATGTGAAACCCCAAAGTTTTGTGCTTGTCTTTTTTACATGGGAAAATAAAGGTAATGTGCTTATAAAAGTACAAAGCAGGTCACTCGAAGCGTGTCAGTGTTCAAAAGGCTTTTGTTTCTCCCTGCATAGTTGGACTTGCCATTCGGGTCATCCTACGAAAATTGTCTTTCCTGTCCCCTACCTTAACCACCAGGAAAAACACTTATGTTAGATAATGACATGTTGTTTTAATTTAAGTGTTTTGTTAATAAAACATATGTAAAACAGATATTGCAAACTATTTGTATATAGTGCGTTTGGAAAGTATTCAGACCCCTTGATTTCCCCCCCCCCCACAGTACTACTTTACAGCCTTATTCTAAAATGTATTAAAAAACATGTTTTTCCTCAATCGACACATAATACCCCATAATGACAAAGCAAAAACAGTTTTAGACATTTTTGCAAATTTATTTAAAATGAGCTGTCATATTTACATAAATATTCAGACACTTTACTCAGTGCCTTGTTGAATCACCTTTGGCAGCGATTACAGCCTCGAGTATTCTTGGGTATGATGCTACAAGCTTGGCACACCTGTATTTGGGGAGTTTCTCCCATTCTTCTCTGCAGATCCTCTCAAGCTCTGTCAGGTTGGATAGGGATTGTCGCTGTACAGCTATTTTCAGGTCTCTCCAGAGATGTTCGATTGGGTTCAAGTCCGGGCTCTGGCTGGGCCACTCAATGACATTCATAGCCTTGTCCCAAAGCCACTCCTGCATTGTCTTGGCTGTGTGCTTAGGGTCATTGTCCTGTTGGAAGGTGAAACTTTGCCCCAGTCTGAGGTCCTGAGCACTCTGGAGCAGGTTTTCATCAAGGATCGCGCTGTACTTTGCTCTGCTCTGTTTCCCTTTATCCTGACTAGTCTCCCAGTCCCTGACACTGGAAAATATCCCCACAGCATGATGCTGCCACCACCATGCTTCACTATAGGGATGGTGCCACGTTTCTTCCAGACGTGACGCTTGGCATTCTGGCCAAAGAGTTAAATCTTGGTTTCATCAAGATTCATCTATAACGTAACAAAATGTGGAAAAAGGGAAGGGGTCTGAAAACTTTCCAAATGCACTATATATACACAGTTGAAGTCAGACGTACATACATTTAAACTCAGTATTTCACAATTCCTGACATTTAATCCTAGTAAGAATTCCCTGTCTTAGGTCAGTTAGGATCACCACTTTCTTTTAAGAATGTGAAATGTCAGAATAATAGTTGAATAATTTGTTTCAGCTTTTATTTATTTTATCACATTCACAGTGGGTCAGAAGTTTACATACACTCAATTAGTATTTGGTAGCATTGCCTTTAAAGTGTTTAACTTGGGTCAATCATTTCAGGAAGCCTTCCACAAGCTTCCCACAATAAGTTGGGTGAATTTTGGCCCATTCCTCTTGACAGAGCTGGTGTAGCTGAGTCAGGTTTGTAGGCCTCCTTGCTCGCACATGCTTTTTCAGTTCTGCCCACAAATTTTCCATAGGATTGAGGTCGGGGCTTTGTGATGGCTACTCCAAAACCTTGACTTTGTGGTCATTAAGCCATTTTTCCACAACTTTGGAGGTATGCTTGGGGTCATTGTCCATTTGGAAGACCCATTTGTGACCAAGCTTTAACTTCCTGACTGATGTCTTGAGATGTTGCTTCAATATATCCACATCATTTTCCTCCTTCATGATGCCATCTATTTTGTGAAGTGCACCAGTCCCTCCTTCAGCAAAGCACCCCCACAACATGATGCTGCCACCCCATGCTTCAAGGTTGGGATGGTGTTCTTCGGCTTGCAAGCCTCCCCCTTTTTCCTCCAACCATAACGATGGTCATTATGGCCAATCAGTTCTATTTTTGTTTCATCAGACCAGAGGACATTTCTCCAAAAAGGTACGATCTTTGTTCTCATGTACAGTTGCAAACCGTAGTCTGGCTTTTTTTATGGCAGTTTTGGAGCAGTGGCTTCTTCCTTGCTGAGCGGACTTTCAGGTCATGTCGATATAGGACTCGTTTTACTGTGGATATAGAAACATTAGTACCGGTTTCCTCCAGCATCTTCACAAGGTCCTTTGCTGTTGTTCTGGGATTGATTTGCACTTTTCGCACCAAGTACGTTAATCTCTAGGAGACCAAATGTGTCTCCTTAGCAGTATGACGGCTGCGCGGTCCCATGGTGTTTATACTTGCTCACTATTGTTTGTACAGATGAACGTGGTACCTTCAGGCATTTAGAAATTGCTCCCAAGGATGAACCAGACTTGAAGGTCAATTTTTTTATTTTTATAATTGGAGGTCTTGGCTGATTTCTTTTCCTATTCCCATGATGTCAAGCAGAGGCACCGAGTTTGAAGGATGGCCTTGAAATACATCCACAGATACACCTCCAATTTACTCAAATGATGTCAATTAGCGTCGGAAGCGTCTCAAGCCATGACATCATTTTCTTGAATTTCCCAAGCTGTTAAAAAGCATAGTCAATTTAGTGTATGTAAACCTCTGACCCATTGGAATTGTGATTAAATGAAATAATCTGTTTGTAAACAATTGTTGGAAAAAGGACTTGTGTCATGCAAAGTAGATGTCCTAACCGACTTGCCAAAAGTTTGTTAACAAGAAATTCGTGGAGTGGTTGAAAAACGAGTTAATCCAACCTCAGTCCATGTAAACTTCTGACTTCAACTGTATATATTTCGTAGAAAATATATTTTTCTCCCACTCTAAATGTCATAATACATTAGAAAGTATTAGTTATTTAGTGGATTACTTAAACTAATGTCAACTAAATATAACTAATTTACAGGGAATAGCTATCCCTCAATTTCATGTCAATGGTTTTACGCCATTAAATAACATTTATAAAAGCAACATCCTTGTGAACTTCTTCCTGGGTCAAATGTTCATTGGAGCTGTTTTGAAAAGCACATGGTGAGTCTGCAGTAGAGTAATATAATATAATAATAATATATGCCATTTAGCAGACGCTTTTATCCAAAGCGACTTACAGTCATGTGTGCATACATTCTATGTATGGGTGGTCCCGGGAATCGAACCCACTACCCTGGCGTTACAAGCGCCATGCTCTACCAACTGAGCTACAGAAGGACCCGATTATTATTTTGCAATGCCGACACCGATTATTGGATGACCAAAAAAAGCTGATAACGATTAATTGGACGATTGTATTTATTTATTTGTAATAATGACAATTACAACAATACTGAATGAACACTTATTTTAACTTAATATAATACATCAATAAAAATCCATTTAGTCTCAAATAAATAATGAAACATGTTCAATTTGGTTTAAATAATGCAAAAACAAAGTGTTGGAGAAGTAAAAGTACAATATGTGCCATGTAAAAAAGCTAACGTTTTACTTCCTTGCTCAGAACATGAGAACATATGAAAGTTGGTGGTTCCTTTTAACATGAGACTTCAATATTCCAAGGTTAAGAGGTTTTAGGTTGTAGTTCATAAGGTATTTATAGGACTATTTCTCTCTATACCATTTGTATTTCATATACCTTTGACTATTGGATGTTCTTATAGGCACTTTAGTATTGCCAGTGTAACAGTATAGCTTCCGTCCCTCTTCTCGCCCCTACCTGGGCTCGAACCAGGAGCACATCAACAACAGCCACACTCAAAGCAGTGTTACCCATCGGTGGAGCCGTGGCCCATGCAGAGCAAGGGGCATAACTACTCAAAGTCTCAGAGCGATTGACGTTTGAAACGCTATTAGCGCGCACCCCACTAACTAGCTAGCCATTTCACATCGGTTACACCAGCCATTAGGCTGATAGACTTGAAGTCATAAACAGCGCTGTGCTTGCGAAGAGCTGCTGGCAAAATGCACGAAAGTGCTGTTTGAATGAATGCTTACGTGCCTGCTGCTGCCTACCATCGCTCAGTCAGACTGCTCTATCAAATATCAAATCATAGACTTAATTATAACATAACACACAGAAATACGAGCCTTTGGTCATTAATATGGTCGAATCCGGAAACTATCATGTCGAAAACAAAACGTTTATTATTTCAGTGAAATACGGAACCGTTCGGTATTTCATCTAACGGGTGGCATCCATAAGTCTAAATATTCTTGTTACATTGTACAACCTTCAATGTTATGTCATAATTACGTACAATTCTGGCAACTTTGTTCGCAATGAGAGCAGGCGACCCAAACTGTTGCATATACCGACTCTGTGCAATGAACGCTAGAGAAGTGACACCATTTCACCTGGTTAATATTGCCTAACCTGGATTTCTTTTAGCTAAATATGCAGGTTTAAAAATATATACTTTTGTTTATTGATTTTAAGAAAGGCATTGGTGTTTATGGTCAGGTAGTCGTGCAAAGATATTGCTTTTGTTCGCAAATGCGCTTTTGCTAAATCATCACCCAGCGTTGCATCGATTATATGCAATGCAGGACACACTAGGACACTGGTGGTCTTTCTGTAGCGCAGTTGGTATAGCATGGCGCTTGTAATGCCAGGGTAGTGGGTTCGATCCCCGGGACCACCCATACATAGAATGTATGCACATGACTGTAAGTCGCTTTGGATAAAAGCGTCTGCTAAATGGCATATATTATTATTATTATTATTAAACGAGTAATATCATCAACCATGTGTAGTTATAACTAGTGATTATGATTGTTTTTTATAAGATAAGTTTAATGCTAGCTAGCATCTTACCTTGGCTTCTACTGCATTCACGTAACAGGCAGGCTCCTCGTGAAGTGCAATGAGAGGCAGGTGGTTAGAGCGTTGGACTAGTTAACCGTAAGGTTGCAAGATTGAATCCCAGAGCTGATAAGGTAAAAATCTGTAGTTCTGCCCCTGAACAAGGCAGTAAACCCACTGCTCCTTGGCCGTCATTGAAAATAAGAATGTTCTTAACTGACTTGCCTAGTTAAATAAAGGTGTAAAAAAAAAAAGTTACAAAAAAAAAATCGGCATCCAAAAATACCGATTTCCGATTATGAAAACTGGAAATCGTCTCTAATTAATTGGCCATTCCGATTAATCTGTCGACCTCTAGTCTGCAGTCTCTTCATGTTAGCAATTATGATTAATTTGGTAATTTCATGCGACGCTTTAAGATCAGTGGCTGGTGTTACAGTTTGGGGAAAATGAAATTTGTTTAAAATAATTGATCAAATCACATGATTAAGTAATTTATTCACAATTTAAGAAGTGTGGTTTGAGCTACTGTGGCCACCATCTTAGATATTCTATATTTTCTGCAGATTCTTTTCCTGGTTAATGTTCCTGCTGTTTTTATTAGAACAGTCTGAAGGTTTGTCACTGGTGTTATAGAAGAATATGTTTTGTTTAAATAATATATAAATTATCATTAACCTTTTTCGTCTTGGATTATATATGTAAAGTAAATACTCAAATTACATTCTGGAAAGCCTTAATTGTCATTCAAATATAGGGAACACCGGTGATAAAGGCAACACAAGCATTTTAATGTAATATACAAAAAAATAATATGCTGTAATTTTAACATTGTTACGGCATTAACTATTATGACTAATTTGTAAAAACTTTTTATTGGCTGGTCAAAAAGCCACCATTTTCATAGAACGACTCATTCCCTGCATAGAAGAATTTAAGAGTATAGAGATCAGAGAACATAAACAATATACATACCAACATACATACAGATAGGTTTAATGAGACGGGTTACTGTCTTTGGCAGCCAGGTAAGCAGAGTTCCAACATACAAAAATAGGGCTCTAGAAAAACAAAAAAAGCATCAAATAAAATCACCTAACAGTACAATGTAGAAATGTTCCTTGTTGTATAAAGTGTTGTTGAAGGCCCCGTTGGGAGTGGCAGCAGGGCCTTGCATCCTGCCGTGCTGAGGTGTGTGCCAAAGCCAAATTCCACAGCCAAAGTCAAAATTAGCAAAAAATGTATAGCTTTTTATTTATCACTCTAAAGTTAGGCATACGGTTAGCAGTGTGGTTAGGTTTAAAATCATATTTTAAGAAGATAAATTGTAGAAATGGGTGGGGTTTAATGATAATTAAGACTTTGTGGCTGTGTTAACTAGTGACAACCGGTTGAAGGGACTTACAACCCAGGTCTGCTACTGCGGGATGTGAAGCCCCCCCGGCTGTAGGAGCGTGCTGGGACTGACACAGGCACCAGTACAGCTGAGGAGGGCAGGACATAGATGAGTGTTAATGAGCATTGATAGTTAATATTCAAATCATCTGTCTGAAAATAATGATTTTTCTCATTAGATAACCAGAGGCTACAACCAAATTCTCTCAAACATAATTAGACCGCAACCCAGCGACATGTTTTATAAATGAGGACCACAGATGGCTCCTACTGACCTGGGGGAGGGGCTTGTGTGTCAGGCTCCTCCTCATCCTTGATGGGGGAGTGGCCCAGAGGGTGGTGGATGAAGGAGTCCAGGAAGGAGGAACTGCTGATACCCAGACTGATGCCCAGACTGATGCCCATCACTCCAATGCCCAAAGAGTCTGCCAGTGTCCCAGACAGAGACTCAATGAGTCAGCCACAAAAATTAATGCGTAGAAATTGTGTACAGTATTCAATGTAAAACGAGGTGCCCACCTGTACCCAAAGATTCTCTGCCAGGACGCCCCTGTCCAATGTTGTCCAGCACCGTGAAGGAGCGGCGGTAAGGGGTGTCTGACTGCAACAGAACCCAGAGTTAAATCTCACGGACTGGAACGTAGGCAAACATATTCCATATTTGTCCATTACAATACAAACCTACAAACTATGCCTAAATCGTTCTGTAGTGGTATAATAACTTTTACCGTGTGTGACTATAGCCATACCCTGTAGGTGTGGGTGGTGTTGGGACGGGAGAATACATCCAATTGATGAAGCCGATCCCGAGGAAGCAAACAACCAGCTTCATCTGTAACAGCACTATGGGCACGACTGGACAAGCCTCTATGCCGCTACACACACAAAATAAAATAGTGTTGTGTTATTAGCAGGTGATAGATTTAAGTGTTGTCAAGTCAGTGCAAGATGTACAACTATTATGCAGAGTTCTACTCGTCCAATACCTGAGTAGGTCTGAAGTGCTGTCCAGAGTGCGTGGGTTCAGCTTCTTCTGTCCCGATGGGGGGAAGGAGTGTGTTCCTGCTCAGAGGTATCAGAGGCGAGGCCAGGCGGTCACTGGCTGTGGGTCTGGAGAGTAACAGCCCTGTTCACTTTCCACACTTTCCATAAAGTTACACAAGTCTCTTTAACATGGAGCAAACTGAAATCATTCCACATGAGGGTAAATTAATACTGTATGCTTCACACAGATCTTCTTTAACTCAGGGTTCATTAAAAGTTCACCCGTTGGTACTTAATCACACACAACTTCTCACATCTCTTCCACTTCCCTTCTGCTGAACAGAATGCCACAAGGCAAGTGTTAAACAGCAAACAGCTTTCAAAGTAATCTCTCTGAACAGACGGTTCTCCAGCTTCAGAGCAATAAATAAGACGGGAGTGAGGAGGGAGGCGGTGTACATGGAAGAGGACAGGGACCAGATGGAGAATGGGTAACGCCGTTTAAGTTAACTCACAGGCGTGTCCCACGGATGACCTCCTCCATGGAGCCGGCGGCACTGAACTGTGTCAGGCAGGGAACCAAGGGCAGAAGGGTACGTGGGGGGGGGTTACGGCGTAGCGCCGACTGGGGCGGACGGGACAGGGAGGAGGAGCTCTGCTCTAGCACCCGGCGAGGACGGGGCTTGCTGGACGGAATCACACTGGACCCTGGCCGATGGGTCACCACCACCCTCTCCTCAGGATCCCTGAGAAGGAAGCAGTGAACCTTAACTCAAAGTAACATATGCAAAAACCTACATATCCATAGCTAATAACAGTCTCTTGCTCTCTTATTTAATGAGATAAAAGGTGAGTGGTTCACGGCTACAGTTAACTCCTTATGCTACACTCTACTAATAAAGATTGTTATAGTAACATCATGAGTATGATCAGTCTCCATACTGAGCTCTCTCCATCACACCCAGGTTCCTCTGCTGCAGGGGGATGCCGTGGATCATTATGAGGTCGTTGAGGTTGTGATGCGTCACCGCTGCCCCTACTGGTACCCGACTGGACTGTAGGAGGGAGCGAGGCAGAAGATACAGTTAGACTAGGCAAAAGTGGTCATTCACCTAAAAAAAAAACAGCCACATCATCCCTACGGACACTTGCACGTCACCACAGTCAGCTCCAACTTGGATTTTCTACATGCAACCAAGTGGAGACGACATACCACCACCCACTTGAGACCAAACAGACGATTAGACAAAATAGCAAATTAAAGCGGGAAGTAAATAAAAGCATTCCAAAATGGTCATTATTGAACTAAATAAGAGACGTGTGTAAAAGAAATACTCAACAATTGGTTAAGAAGTATGAAAGTGACAAAGTGGTATGTTTGTGTTATTCAACAGGCACAAGCACATTCAGTCTAGGAGTGAATAATAACATGCCGCTGTGGATGGCGTCGATCGGCGCCATTTTGGCTCTGGGTGAGAGTTACATACAGTGGATGGCTTTTTCTGCTTTTTGGATTTCCGTCTGGACTTGTGCTTTGAGACCCTTGATTTTGTGGTCTTTGGGGGAAAAACGGATGACCAAATGAGAGAGAGAAAAGGAGAGAGTGAGGTGGACAGATACAAGGTTGTTGGTTTGAAAGGTGTGAAACAGACCAAGGAACAAGACAGAGTAGGGGACAAAAAGAAGGAAGGAAAGAAAAAAGGATTAAAGTTAATGAATTGATAGCCTTCAAAACAAGAGTGAGAAGAACTACGGACAGCAGGGGAAAACAATTCAGCATCAGTGTGACTGTTTTCAGTTTGCCGAATTTGTCCTAAACTCTCAAACACATCTGAAGGTTATTATGGAGTTCAATCACAGTGCTTATTAACATTTCTTATTGCCATAAAACCTACATCCTAGGAGTAGGATGTTCCACTCTCTGAGAAGGTGGTTCTTCAACCCCCTCTCAGGGCACTGACCTGGGGTTGCAAGCTGCCTGTTAGCTGGGGCACCCTGATCTGGCCTAGCCTGGGGAGAAGGGTGGGATGTGTGGACAGAAGCAGGAAAGGATTCTCAACATCAGACGGTAATGGGCTGAAGTTCACTGCAGTCTTCTCATCATCTGCCAATAAGAAGGGGGCCGAATACTGTTAATTTGACAATGATGGATTTGTTGGTTTAAAAGTCAATGACAAGTCAAAAGTGCCTATAAGACATAGCCCTGTGGTCCTACTTGAGATTTTTCTCTGTGGTCCTACCTGAGATTTTTCTCTGTGGTCCTACCTGAGACATAGCCCTGTGGTCCTACCTGAGACATAGCCCTGTAGTCCTACCTGAGACATAGCCCTCCCAATGCCTGCGGACCAGCTCCTCCATCCAGCCAACCAGCTCTCGCCACACGTCGTCAAAGAGCAAGTCCAGGGCCGCCTGTCTGCGACAGCGATAGGGAGACACAGGAGGCAGGCAGTACCTCCGCCGACCAGCCCCCACCCACCCCTGCTCCCACTCATCATCCCTGTAAAAGTCAAACCACAGATTAAACCATCAACACAACAAACCTTTTTCAAAATAATGTCAAAGTCTTTCAAATACTAAGCTTTGTTTTAGGTTACTTGGGACAATGGAACCCTTGGGATAATCCTAAAAGTAGGCTACAAGCTCAATCAAGTGCACCATACTTGAAAGTATTTGAAATGCCCCTACATTTAAAGCGTCCTAAATAGGAGAGCTGGGTGGTGACTCACAGGTCCCTGCTGTCAAAGGCCAGGTACTCCTCCATCAGGCCTTCAGCCTCGATCACCTTTGGCCTGTCATGACCTTTGGATCCACTGGGAGTACCAGGGGGGTGGTCAACTGCCACACAGGGCCTGGACAGCACAGCCCTTCTCCCCTGCACACACAGACTGGACACACAAACAACATGGTTCACACTGACATCGGTTTCTCAACAGCATCAGTCCAAACTTTTTAGACTAGCCAGTGCCAGTATGCCTTGTGTTACTTAGTTCACTTGCTGTTTGACAAGCCACACAGTATGTAGGTCACAAAACCATAAAGCCAACGGTAATCTATAATTGATGGGTTAACAGCATCAGTAGCTAGTGCTCACTCTGTGCTGGGGCCGGGCTTGTCCTTATCCTGGGGCTTGCTACTACTGCTGTCCTTCTGTCCAGCTGCAGTGGTGCTGGCGGGTGTCCCGGTCCCCTTCCCTGAGATTGCGTACCACTGAAAGCCCTCGTCACTGGGACACACCAGCTGACTACCCAGAATCCTGTGGGTTCACATAGTAGGGTGGATAGGAGGTGAAACAGTGATTAGAACTTAAATGAATCCAACCGACAGGAAAATTAATTTATTTGATGAACAATTTAATTTTGTAATGCTGAGCCAATGGTCTAGGACACATTCTCTCATTGTGTATAGGGGCCCAATGGTTTTGGGCTGATTATTATGTGGTAAGTAGTTCCTTCTCGGGTTTGCAAACAAATCTAAATCAGATTTATCTTCGGTATCTTTAAGTTAGACTGCTCTTTTTAAGAAGTATCACTATACAGCAGCCAAATGACCTTCAGCAATACATTTACAGGTGAGGAGTGGAAGGAGGCAGGCTAGAGTGGCAGTAATGTGTGAGATGAGGGGGTGTAGGGTGAGGACCCACCGTAAGTGAGGGAACCTGAATGCCCACTGATGACACTCATCTTGCAGCCCCAGTAGATGCGCCCCACCCCGCCCCTCGTAAAGCTCCTCATCAATCTCCTCAAACATTTGCTGCACCTGTCGCGAAGCCGCCTTGTCAAACTCCTGAGGGATGGAGAGAGGGAAGGGAAAAAGAGAGTGAGAGGAGCCCCGACCGAGAGGCACACTGACAGAAGGTTGTTGCTTTTCAAGCTACTTATCAATTATTAGCAGCATGTCGCTGAGCGCTGTTCATTTCACAGCACGCTACATGGCTCCCAGGTGACCGTGTAAGTGATTGTGCTGGAGCAAGTAGTACCATTTGCATGTATATTTCAAAGACTGTGTGCGTGCACAGGCGAGTGTTTGTGTGTACTGTACAATATTAAGTTCGTAACTTAGGACTGTAGGGGTATGAGTTCTATGAGGCCTTCTGGGGACATGGCTGTGTAAATCAATCAGATATTTTTTGTTTTGTTTCTGAAGACAAGCTCTAGAAAGCTCAGCATCACGACGAAGTGAAACCATGAGGGAAATGACCTCTGCAGACAGAGCAGATTGTCCTCATTACTAAGTCATTACAATACAAACATGATTACTCTAATTTAATGGTAATCTGCATACAAGACTGTTGTAGCATTCAGCATGGCTATGCCTCGCTATATATGCACTTCAAAATACTTAGAACATAGGGCATTTGAACTGAAAGATTCTGGCAGCCAGCTGAGAAGGTGAGGTGAGACTCACATCATAGCCCCAGGAGAAGACAGAGCTCCTCTCTGTAGAGATGCCTGTCCCTGTGTAGCTGTGGATCCCAGACCAGGCCCGCGTTGTGTTTCCAGTGGTGACCGTTGGAGAGTCTGACCGGTTAGAGGCTGCAGACGTCGTCTCTGAGCTGCAACAGAGGACAGACATTGTTTACATGTTGCTGTACGTTACAGTGTTGTGTGTTGTCAACTGTACCAGAGAATATTTTAGAGCAGTGAGGTATATTACTGTGCTGTTCAGATTATGTAACTGGCTACCTCCCTCTATTTTGTCTCCTTCACACATCTAAACAGGATCTGTGAAAGCAATATGGCTGCTCCCTACAAGTGTACATGGTTTCACCTGTCTGATTCATGAAAAACAGGTCATACCTGTTGTAAGTTGAGACAGCTTCCTGAAGGTCATGGAGGAGGTGCTGGGGGAGGAAGTCATCGTCTACCTCTTCTGGGAGAGGGTGATGGTCAAGGTGGCTTCGGGATAAGCCACGACTGCAGAGAAGGGAAAATATAGCTGAATAAAACATTAATAAGCAATAGCATTGATATATATATATATATATATATCTTTCATTGTAATACTTTGGTGGGTTGATATTTATTGTTGTAAAAAGACATTGATCCCAAACAAACAAGGAGTGAAATATGAGGTAGAAGTGGGACCCTTACGTCATCAGTTACAGCATTGAACAACATCATCCTATTGCATCCATTTGTGTAATGGAGGCAACTGACCTTGGCTTGGTTTGACAAATGGGCTCTCACATGATCACTACATTATCCTTTACGTTGTCACCCGATAATTAGCTAACCAACAATCTAACTTTAGTCAATCAGGTTACCATATTTTAATCTCGAATGACAGAAATTACAGTTAACAAAGAATGACAAACTTGTCCACTAGCTAGCAACTATTACTTACATCTCAAGACTGTGCGTTACCGGCCGCCTGGTGTATCGCGAAATCATCCTTTTCTCCGTTTTTATCGCCTCATGCCCCCCCGAGTGTCCTCTCTCACCGTGCTTCCCTCTGATTCATGGCCCCACTTGTCCTTTTGGCAGAGGTTTGTCATTTTCAGCCGCCCGCGGTTCAATAACACCTGTACACCCTAGCAAGTTACCTAGCTAGCTAGCTTCGTTGTCTTTGATGTGGAACTTAATTGCAGCGAACTTGCTAACGTTAAACAAACATTAGCTAGCAATCTAGCTACTAGATTCGCTAACGTTAGCTAACTGAGAGGGAGAACCAAACCGCGCAGTTGTGCACGAAGTGACCTATTAATATACAATGCAGTGGAATACTTCAAATAAAACGCGGCCTAAAAGTATTATGGTATTATAGGTTATGTTTCAGGCAGCGCCAGTAAAATAATCAATATAGCCATTAACTACAGCATCCCTCACGACAACAATAACAAGGCTGTCATGGATACCTAACTTTCTTATCACTATACCTCACGGGAAATGTATTTTGATCTCCTCTAAAATGACCTTTTGCAAAAATATAAAAGACTACAACTCCCTGTGTTCTGTGCGATATTCCTATTGCGCTACAAAATTATGTCCGTCTCACCTGGGAACGTTGTCTACGTATAGAATTAAAAACAATTGTAATTCCACATTTTATGTAAATTGTACAACTTTTCTATTGATTCATTATATGTTTGTGTATCGTAAATTTGAAGCAAAATTTCATCTAAGTATATTATTATTTCTGGGATAAATGCGTGTCATATAGGAACCAATTACAAAAACGGTAGTATTATAACCGAGATCTATTAATGGTAGGGGAAAAAACAGTTCCTCTAACGGCATGAGAATGACAGAACTTGACAACTAATTTTATTTTTATGGGATTCCTTCTTGAAGATTAACGTTAAAACATATACATAATAAACAAGGCAGGGTAAGACCTCTCTCAGAACTGTGACCTAAGTTAACGTTAATTGATCATGCGATTAGCTAGTGAAGACACTGACAAGTTAGGATGCTAGCTTCATTTTATTGACATGACTTCGTTTGGAAATGTCATGTAATGTTCAGTGTAAAATAGTAGGCCTATCATTGAAGACTTATAGATCAAAATATCATGTGAACTATGGCAGTTACACAATAAGTTTATCGATAAAAGACAAGCTGCCTGTCTGAACAGTTTGGAAGCTGAGCTTGTACCCTATAATTCAGTTATGATTCAAATATCATTATAGAGATGTTGTATGATCTGACATACAACAGACTCTGCTGATAACAAAGCAAAGGAACATAACTTATCTTGTTACTGCTCATATCATAGGTTCATCAAGCCACCCCCACTATGGACCCACTTAGGAGAACAGCCTTGCTAGATGACATGGTCCAGTACTATCTCTTCTTGGTTCAGCCTAACCTCTTAGACACACAGTCTGATGATCTACGTCTGAGACTTTGGCCAAGGTTGCCCCTCTCCTTGTGCAGTATATCTGGCAACAGCAGCCATTCAACCTCAAGTACCACACTGAGAAAGGCACAGTACTGGTTCTGACCTGGATACAAATGTTTTTTGAGGATTGAAGGATTTGTTATACAAATCATTTTGATGCTTTGACTGAATGAATGGTGATCATGTCTTGATTGTACCTGCAAGGGGTACAATCAATCACACTTTGGAGGCAGCACTGTGTTTGGGGACAGTGTGGAGGATGAGTGGTTCATCTTATACCTCCTGCTTCAGATCACACAAGCCTTCCCAGAACTTGCTGCCAGGTAGAGTGGAGCACACGGTCTGCAAAGCTCTGTATTACTTCCAGTTAGTTTCAACTTCCCAGTGATATTTACTTTAACTTGCAGGTTAGAGTACAGTGATGGGGAGTTCCTTCTGATTGAAGCAGCAGACTATCTTCCCAAGTGGTTGAACCCAGAGAGCAGTGGAAACCGAGTAAGTTGTCTACGTTTGATGTAGCCCATTTAGCGCCTATTTATGATAGTATTTTCTGTCCAGGGAGTTGTGTTAAGAGCCCTGACACTTGCACTAAAAGTTAACACACATGCGGTACTATTTTCACATCAAATTGAATTGTATTTGTCACATGCGCCAAATACAACAGATGTAGTCCTTACAGTGAAATGCTAACTTACAAGTCCTTAACCAACAATGCAGTTTTAAGAAAATACCTTTAAAAAAGTAAGAGATAAGAAAAAACAAATAATTAAAGAGCAGCAGTAAATAACAATAGTGTGGGCTATATACAGGCGGTACCAGTACAGAGTCAATGTGCGGGGGCACCAGTGTTGAGGTAATTGAGATATTTATGTACATGCAGGTAGGGTGGCAATGCATAGATGATAACAGAGAGTAGTAGCAGGAGTCTTATGGCTTGGGGGTAGAAGCTGTTTAGAGGCCTCTTGAACCTAGACTTGGCTCTCCAGTACTGCTTACTGTGCGGTAGCTGAGAGAACAGTCTATGACTAGAGTGGCTGGAGTCTTTGATGATTTTAAGGGCCTTCCTCTGACACCGCCTGGTATAGAGGTCCTGGGTGGCAGGAAGCTCGGCCCCATTGATGTACTGGGCTGTACGCACTACCCTCTGTAGTGCCTTGCGTTCGGAGGCTGAACAGTTGCCATATCAGGCAGTGATGCAACCCATCAGGATGCTCTTGATGGTACAGCTGTAAATTATTTTGAAGATCTGTGAACACCTGTGCGTAAATGGAAGACGGACGCCATAAACGTGTTTTCATTGAAAAATACTGTCGGTTGCAACTGTGTTTAAAACAGTGTACGACAGTGTATATTTTACATTTGTGAATTAATTTTATGTGATATTTATTTTTATTTATTTTTTATTTTACCTTTATTTAACCAGGCAAGTCAGTTAAGAACACATTCTTATTTTCAATGACTGCCTGGGGGTTAACTGCCTGTTCAGGGGCAGAACGACAGATTTGTACCTTGTCAGCTCGGGGGTTTGAACTTCCGGTTACTAGTCCAACGCTCTAGCCACTAGGCTACGCTGCCGCCCCATGATAGTAGATGGCTTTATGTTTCTAGAACCGTACTACAATTGACAATCGATTCATGTTTACATGGCATGTTTGGGCTGCCAGAGCCAATTCTCCTCTAAACAGAACATGTAAGGTCCTTGAACTGTAAGGAGTAACATCAGGCTCCATTATTAGGCTATGTGTGATGACTACAAATTGTTTATCACTGTCTATACATCTCTTCACATAGCTGACTATCCCTTTGTGTGTTGCCTCTGTAGGCCTATATCCGTCTGTCCATCTGTGTCTCTTCCCCTGGTTCTGGTCTGCTAGGTGAGCTGTACATCCTGCCCTGACCTCCCGCTCTAGTGGAGTTGGCCTGCCCATGAACGCAGTGCCCAGCGTGAACCATACTCTGGTCCTGCTCTCGTCCCACACACAGGCCTGTCTGGCCAGCCCCAAGATCCGCACTGCTCTAGGGAAAAGACTGGAGGGGTGAGTGACAGCAGAAACAACACTATGAAGTGTTGAAGTGATTGTAAGGTTTCTGTTTGAGGGTAGATTTAAGTCTTATGATTAGGGCCAGGCCTTTGGCTGTTTTCTTTCTAGCCCGCATTTTGATCATCTGACCTCAAGAGGCCGATATCGCGCCTTCTCACACCACATGTGAATTAATTGTCACATGTGCATACCGTAACAATCTAATGTAATTATCCAATTAATCCAATATAAATTCTCAACCATGTGGATTGACTTCAAGTCAATTGTTTGCTGAAAATTGTCATCAGCAGCCTACACTTTAGACTAATGCACCAAATTATTACACAATCAACATAAATATTTAACTTATTGTTTATCAACACTATATAGGAATAATCTGCATTTTATCTATGAAAATGGAGCCTATCGTTGAACAAAGTAGCCATTTTCATTCGCTATAGAAATGCATGTAAATGTTGAGGATATGCAAGCTCCAATATCCCAAAATGTGCGATTTCATTAACACAAGTAAAAAACGGAGTTGTAGTCTGGTCAACCAAAATAGAAAGCCTCTCTATAATAATGGACGAATCCACTGACTCCACAAGACCAATATTTTTCATGTAGGAGAGCTGGGTGAAGATGTTTAGTTGTTCTGACTGCTACAGTGTATTTACAGGAAGTGAACTATTCAAGTGTTGGCATATCATTCCAAGTAGGCTACCTGCGCTTTTACGTGCGCTTTGTGGAGGCGGGGAAGCGTATCTCTCCAAATTCTCGGTCTTAACAGAGTTGGAGAAGTTGTTGGGTTGTTATTTTTATAGTGAATGAAAATAGGCGAGCCATTTTATGTTTTGAAAATAATTTCCCCCTCTAAAACTTTGGATATAAAAACGTCCTTGCTATCCTGAATTCTTGGGACGTCCCAACTCAGACGTTACAATGTAAAAATATTAAGGTTAGGTAAGGGTAGGGTAGGGGTTAAGTTTAGGGTAGAGACCTCTTAAGGACCCAGATAGCAGTAACAGATGTAAAAATGGCTATCGTTCCCATATGTTAATGGCCCAATGCAGCCGTCAAATAATTTCCTGGTAACAATTAAGTACCTTACTGTTTTCAATCAAAATGGTAAAAAATAAACAGGTAACTTCTTAGCAAGAGCAGTTTATCCTGCAAAAAAGAATTGAGTGGGGAGGGGAAAACTGAAAATGAGCTATTATTGGCAGAGAGGTTTGGAACTCTTTCTTATTGGTCTATTAACTAATTAACTGCCAAAACTCCATCCCACCAAAACATGCTGAAATTTAAGGCTGGCTGTCCAAGCAGCTTTTACACTAAAAGGTCATTATCATAATTGTCATAGTATTGTTCTAATCTCATAGTGTGAAAAAATAAAATAATATTGTTTATGTACACACACATAGTTGTGTGTATGTATGTATGTATGTATGTATGTATGTATGTATGTATGTATGTATGTATGTATGTATGTATGTATGTATGTATGTATGTATGTATGTATGTATGTATGTATGTATGTATGTATGTATGTATGTATGTATGTATGTATGTATGTATGTATGTATGTATGTATGTATACACACACATATAGTTGGATGTTTACGTACGTACACCTTAGACAAAAACATTTAAACTCAGTTTTTCACAATTCCTGACATTTAATCCTAGTAACAATTCCCTGTCTTAGGTCAGTTAGGATCACCACTTTGTTTTAAGAATGTGAAATGTCAGAATAATAGTAGAGAATGATTGATTTATTTCAGCTTTTATTTCTTTCATCACATTCAGTGGCTCAGAAGTTTACATACACTCAATTAGTATCTGGTAGCATTACCTTTAAATTGTTTAACTTGGGTCAAACGTTTCGGGTAGCCTTCACAAGCTTCCCACAAGAAGTTGGGTGGATTTTGGCCCATTCCTCCTGACAGAGCTCGTGTAACTGAGTCAGGTTTGTAAATTTTCTATAGGATTTAGGTCGGGGCTTTGATTTTGCAGGAACAGCTCAAATAAGCAAAGAGAAACAACAGTCCATCATTACTTTAAGACATGAAGGTCAGTCAATCCGGAAAATGTCAAGAACTTTGAAAGTAACTTCAAGTGCTGTTGTAAAAACCATCAAGCGCTTTGATGAAACTGGCTCTCATGAGCACCGCCATGGGAATAAATACCCAGAGTTACCTCTGATGCAGAGGATAAATTAATTAGAGTTAACTGCACCTCAGATTGCAGCCCAAATAAATGCTTTACAGAGTTCAAGTAACAGACACATTTCAACATCAACTGTTCAGAGGAGAGTGCATGAATCAGGCCTTCATGGTTGAATTGCTGCAAAGAAACCACTACTAAATGACACCAATAAGAAGAAGAGACTTGCTTGGTCCAAGAAACACGAGCAATGGACATTAGACCAGTGGAAATCTGTCCTTTGGTTTGGAGTCCAAATTGGAGATTTTTTGTTCCAGCCGCCATGACACGGTGTGGGTGAACTGATGATCTCCGCATGTATGGTTCCCACCATGAAGCATGGAGGAGGAGGTGTTGTGGTGTGGGGGTGCTTTGCTGGTGACACTGTCTGTGATTTGTTTTGAATTCAAGGCACCCTTAACCAGCTTGACTACCACAGCTTTCTGCAGCGACATGCCATCCCATCTGGTTTGCGCTTAGTGCTTATCATTTGTTTTTCAACAGCTCTATGAACCAACACACCTCCAGGCTGTGTAAGGGCTATTTGACCAAGAAGGAGAGTGATGAAGTGCTGCAGCAGATGACCTAGCCTCCACAATCACCCGACCCCAATCCAATTGAGATGATTTGGGAGGAGTTGGACCGCAGAGTGAAGGAAAAGCAGCCAACAAGTGCTAAGCATTTTTTTTTTTTTCATTTAACTAGGCAAGTCAGTTAAGTTCAAATTCTTATTTACAGTGACGGCCTAAACCTGGCCAAACCCGGAGGATGCTGGGCCAATTGTGCGCTGCCCTATGGGACTACTAATCGCGGCCGGATGTGATGTGGCTTGGATTCCAACCAAGTACTGCAGTGAGAGCCTCTTGCACTGCGACGCAGTGTCTTAGACCACTGCGCCACTCGGGAGCCCTATGTGGGAACTCCTTCAAGACTGTTGGAAAAGCATTCCTCATGAAACTGGTTGAGAGAATGCCAAGAGTGTGCAAAGCTGTCATCAAGGTGGCTACTTTGAAGAATATAAAATATATTTTATTTGTTTAACACTTTTTTTTGGTTAATACGTGATTCCATATGTGTTATTTAATAGTTTTTAATGTATTCACTATTATACTACAATGTAGAAAATTGTAAAAAATAAAGAACTCTTGAATGAGTAGGTGTGTCAACTTTTGACTGGTACTGTATATGATATAAAATTGAGCAGACACTGTAGCTCATAGGATTTGTACCAATGTACGTCAGGAGCACTATCTGTAGCCTAATGGTTATTAGACCGCTTCAATCCTGACAGCATGGCATTTGCTTCTATTGATTGTTAACCCAGAGAACTGATTACACATGTTGGAGTATAATTGTTCTATTACTGGTTAGAAACAGAAACAAAAGATGATGCAATCTTGCAAACAAAAGTAAATCATTGTTCAGTGTGTGAGACCGCTAATCTCTGATGCTAGCTAACCAGTAAGGTGTTTTTATATTCTCCTGAACAGTAATATTTCCTAGATTACTCATAACAGCCCTCTATTTTACATTTCAATGAGCATAGCGGTATCGGGCTGTTAGCATTGCAATTGTCAGTGATTCATAATGTTATCCCTTTTGGTGATTATGTGTTATTGTGGTTGTTGTCTGTGTCAGGGGTAGCTGCAGGGCTCTGCAGGAACACCAGGAACACTGGTGTCTGTTTGTCTACATGTGTGCCTGCATATATGTGTGTGAATACACTCTATCCTGTGTGTGTGTGTGTGTGTGTGTGTGTGTGTGTGTGTGTGTGTGTGTGTGTGTGTGTGTGTGTGTGTGTGTGTGTGTGTGTGTGTGTGTGTGTGTGTGTGTGTGTGTGTGTGTGTGTGTGTGTGTGTGTGTGTGTGTAACTATGGTGGCAGGGCCCCAGGTGAGGAGATCCTTCAGCTGCTACAGAGCTGGGATCC
Source organism: Oncorhynchus gorbuscha (assembly GCF_021184085.1). Taxonomy (NCBI): domain Eukaryota; kingdom Metazoa; phylum Chordata; class Actinopteri; order Salmoniformes; family Salmonidae; genus Oncorhynchus; species Oncorhynchus gorbuscha. The sequence continues at coordinate 12,511,028 of NC_060180.1, read as the reverse complement.
CTGCAACGTGGAAGAACTGAGGAAATGCGAGGCTCATCTACCCCCAGAGGACAGTGGGTAAACACCTATTACTACAGTACAGCAGTCACTCAGTCTAGTATCAGCTCAGGTGTAATGAGTAAAATCCCTGTTATTATATGACACTTACCGTGCTGATATGTTCACACCACAAAGTAGACTGCTGGCTTTCGTGTCAGATAAAACCACACGGGTATAAGGCCTGCTGATTTTTAGAGGAAGGGTTCAGCCTTTACTAAACATACCCATATCGTAAACTGGTTAAATAAGCGGTTTCCAAAATGGTGAGCTAGAATGAGTTGGTTGAAACACTGATTTTTGTAATGCCCCCCATCTCCAGGTGAGAGTTGGCTGGATATTTCAGCCCAGGAGCTGGAGCGTCTGTTGGAGCATAGGGGGAGGAGTGGGGGTGGGTGGCTTAAGCCCATCCACACCGAACAGACGCAGGGGGGGGGGCTACAGCCTGGTGGCTGTGACCCAAGGCATAAAGAACTTCATCAACGCCATGTCTTCACATGAGGGGGCCCATCTACCCTGGTGAGACTGACGGACTGTCTGTCCACACTGTTCTACTTAGCCCTGTATGCTAACTGCTATGAGCTAATACTGTGTAGTATGCTAGCTGCTGACTGTAACGGGTATCAATGTAATTTGCCTTTGTTTATGTTACAGGTCCCATTCAAATGAGCCTTTCGGGTTTGATCCAGACTCTATGGCCAGTGCACTGGACAGACTACTGGGTATGTAGTTGCTAGTAGTAAGTTCTATATGAAGGCCATATGGCACAGGTGGTCAGTGTACTTTTTAGCTATGTGCTATGTAGACATGTCAGGGGCTAAGGATGAGGAGTTGGATTCAGATGACCTAGATGATGTCGATGAGGCCGTGGATGGTCCTACCGGACTGCGAGGGGATGAAGGGGCAGAGGCTTCGGAAGGTCTTAGGAAGTACATGGATGAGATGGACCATGAGCTCATGGGCACCAGCATGGGACAGAGCTTCAACCAGCAGGTAAGATATGTGATCAATATTTACCACTTCTTGTTGCAGTGTGCAAATTCTGTAAAGAGTTATTTGGAAAAAGGAAGGATTAGGGATACATTAGTTGCATTAATTGCATATAAATATGTCAAATAATGATTGTATTTTATGATTCCAGCAGGGCACCAATAAAGCAGGCCCAGCATGCAATGGCTGCCCTCGTTCCCCCAGCGGGGAGGGTCTGCTGGGTGAGGATGAGGAGATCCAGCCCCTGGACATAGACCTAAACATGGTCACTAACCTCCTGGAGTCTCTGAGCTCCCGGGCTGGCCGGGCCGGCCTCTAATCTGCTGCAGAGTCTGGGCATCCACCTGCCACCCAATACTGACCGTTCATGCTGAACACCTGCCCCTCAACTCTGACCATTCATTGAGAACTCTGACCGCTCATTATGCCCTTGCAAAGAAAATCACCCAACACCTAGTTCTTACTGTCTGCGCAGCCTAGATACACTGCCCTTTACACTTTTTGCTCACAGAGAACACCATGGACCACACCAGAATCAATCATGTACATCAGGACAGTGGTTTGACAACTGGATCATGTTTGCCATTCTGAATGCAGGATCTAAAAGATAACTGTAACCCTACAAAGTTGTGATCCTAACGTAGAGGCACTTTCTCCCCTTTTGGATATTTGAATCTGATTGTCCTAAATATAACATGTAGTTTCAAATGTTTTTTTTTGTTGTTTTACAGCACTTAAATCATTACTTAGTCAAATAATAAAGTCGTACAGCACATTGATATATCAGCTGACGTAAGAAGGGCTATATAAATCGATTTGATAATTTTTTGGGGACAAAATGTGTAGTCATTTTCTAAATATATTATGTTAAATGAGGTTTCATGGCAGTGAAAATATTCTTTTATTCGCTTACCCTGTGCCTTATTATTACACAATCTCATTGTGATTCAATATTAACCAAAGCCCAGCCAATTTTAGTAATACATTTGAGATAAACATGTGGACTTGCTTTCTGATAACTTTTTATTGTTTCATGTGGGGATTTGAAAAACCTTGAAGACATAGTGTGTCTCTATGCAGAGTTTCCCAAACCTTATCTTTGGGACCCCCAAGGGGTGCACGTTTTGTTGTAGGCCCTATTTTGGTTCAGCTTTGTAGTTTCTAGGGCAAAAACCAAAACGTGGACCAAGTTTGGGAAACACTGCTGTATTGGTTTCTAGCACTTGGAGTAGAGATCACTTTCTGAGTCTAAATGCAAGCTGAGATCTACTGCTCAGATTTGAACTATGCAATTAAAAACAGTTCTGTATCAATGAGGTTTGTGCAATAGGCTATAGGCCCAGTACATTATCACTGCCAGTTGACTATGCTTGAATTGCCCTGTCAGTGTTGTTCTACTCAAACTATTTTAAAATTATATACAACAAAAAAATAGGAATATGATCACACTGGTAGTATATAATTTGTTGTATTACTTGTGAGGCTCACGCGTATAATATACAGTGCATTCGGGAAAGTATTCAGACCCCTTCACTTTTTCCACATTTTGTTACGTCACAGCCTTATTCTAAAATGGATTAAATTACCATTTTTTCCCTCGTCAATCTACTCACAATACCCTGCAATAACAAATCAAAAACAGGCTTTCAGACATGTTTGCAAATTTATAAAAAAACATATCTTATTTACATAAGTATTCAGACCCTTCCAGAAGGACAACCATCTCTGCAGCACTCCACCAATCAGACCTTTATAGTAGAGTGGCCAGACGGAAGCCACTCTTCAGTAAAAGGCATGTGACAGCCAGCTTGGAGTTTGCCAAAAGGCACCTGAAGGACTCTCGGATAATGAGAAACAAGGTTCTTTGGTCTGATGAAACCAAGATTGAACTCTTTGGCCTGAATACCAAGTGTCATGTCGGGAGGAAATGTGGCACCATCCCTACGGTGAAATATGGTGGTGGCAGCATCATGCTGTGACGATTTTTTTCAGCGGGTGGGACTGGGAGACTAAATAGGATCTAAAAAAAAAAGATGAATGGAGAAAAGTACAGAGATCCTGCTCCAATCAAAATATATTTGAGACTTTAGATTTTTCAAAGTAGCCACCCTTTTCCTTGATGACAACTTTGCACACACTTGGCATTCTCTCAACCAGCTTCATGAGGTAGTCACCTGCGATGCATTTCAATTAACAGTGCCACGTTAATTTGTGGAATTTCTTTCCTTTTTAATGAGGTTTGAGCCAATCAGTTGTGTTGTGACATGGTAGGGGTGGTATACAGAAGATAGCCCTATTTGGTAAAAGACAAAGTCCATATAATAGCAAGAACAGCTCAAATAAACAAAGAGAAACAACAGTCCATCATTAAGACATGAAGGTCAGTCAATGCGAAAAATTTCAAAAACTTTGAAAGTTTGTTCAAGTACAGTCGCAAAAACCATCAAACGCTATGATGAAACTGGCTCTCATGAGGACCGCCACAGGAAAGGAAGACCCAGAGTTACCTCTGCTGCAGAGGATAAGTTCCTTAGAGTTAACTGCAACAGATTGCAGCTCAAATAAATGCTTCACAGAATTCAAGCAACAGACACATCTCAACTTCAACTGTTCAGAGGGGACTGCGTGAATCAGGCCTTCATGGTCTGTACCACTACTAAAGGACAGCAATAAGAACAAGAGACTTGCTTGGGCCAAGAAACATGAGCAATGGACATTAGACCGGTGGAAATCTGTCTTTTGGTCTGATGAGTCCAAATTTGAGATTTTTGGTTCCAACTGCCTTGTCTTTGTGAGAAGCAAAGTAGGTGAACGGATTATCTCTGCATGTCTGGCTCCCACCGTGAAGCATGGAGGAGGTGTGAAGGTGTGGTGGTGCAATGCTGGTCACACTGATTTATTTAGAATTCAAGGCACACTTAACCAGCATGGCTACCACAGCATTCTGTAGCGATACGCCATCCCATCTAGTTTGCACTTAGTGGGACTATCATTTGTTTTTCAACAGGACAATGACCCAAAAACACACCTCTAGGCTGTGTAAGCACTGTTTGACCAAGGAGAATGATGGAGTGCTGCTTCAGATGACCTGGCCTCCACAATCACCCAACATCAACCCAATTGAGATGGTTTGGGATGAGTTGGACTGCAGACTGAAGAAAAAACAGCCAACAAGTGCTCAGCATATGTGGGAACTCCTTCAAGACTGTTGGAAAAGCATTCCTCATGAAGCTGGTTGAGAGAATGCCAAGAGTGTGCAAAGCTGTCATCATGGCAAACTGTGGCTACTTTGAAGAATATAAAATATAACATATATTTTGATTTGTTTAACACCTTTTTGGTGAATACATAATTCCATATGTGTTATTTATAGTTCATTGTTCAAACTTTTGACTGGTATTTTATATATTTTTTTACTGGACTGATGGTCTGCATCTGATGTTCAGTCTGAGGGGAGCTAAGGAGCAGCAGTGAGGCTGCCTCTCACTGTCCCTTCTCTCTCCCTCTCAACTGAGAAAGGGGACACAGTCTTTCAGCTGATGGCCAAACTCAAGTCGCACTGCATTATTTCTGCCTCATGCACACATTCATGTTGTTACTCCTATGATCAGTGAAAGTTAAATATTCCTAGATTTAAAGAAAGACAAGCTGCTAATAATAACAACGCAAGCTTATCGGAACACTTTGCTATACTCATTCATTGCAGCTGCAGTGCTTGTTGTAGTGTGAGTTGAAGTAAGGAAAACACGCATTTCATTAAAACAGCAGACATGGTGATCTGACCAGTTGGTGACCACTGACATGGAGTGTATTGCTTATTTCCATTTATCTTCTCACTAACCATGTTTCCATCCACAGTTTTTATGCGAGTAAAGTCATACCAAATGAAAAGAAATCATGACAGTTGTGACGGAAACAGGAAGCCGACAGATCATTTGTTAGTTTGATATGTTGGGATCTTTTTGTGTCTGTAAAATGTATAATGTGAGAAATTACATCCTCACCGAGCGAAAGGATGGAGCTGGCGCTTTCAAATAGCGGGACACTAATCCCAACGTGTATAAGAAATCCCGCTAAGCGCTCAGACGAACCATCACACTTTAAACAGATCAACATTCACAAAGCATGCGTGGACCAACTGGCAAGTGTCTTCACTGACATTTTCAACCTCTCCCTGACTGAGTCTGTAATACCTACATGTTTCAAACACACCACCATAGTCCCTATGCCCAAGAAAGCAAAGGTAACCTGCCTAAATGATTACCGCCCCGTAGCACTCACGTTGGTAGCCATGAACTGCTTTGAAAGGCTGGTCATGGCTCACATCAACACCATCCTGCCGGAAACACGAAACCCACTCCAATTTGCATTCAACAGATCCACAGCTGACGCGATCTTAATCGCACTCCACACTGCCCTTTCCCACCTGGACAAAAGGGACACCTTTGTGAGAATGCTGTTCATTGACTACAGCTCAGTATTCAACACCATAGTACCCACAAAGCTCATCACTGAGTTAAGGACCATGGGACTAAACACCTCCCTCTGCAACTGGATCCTGGACTTCCTAACTGGCCACCCCCAGGTGGTAAGGGTAAGCAACAACACATTGGCCACGCTGATCCTCAACACTGGAGCCCATCAGGGGTGCATGCTTAGGCCCCTCCTGTACTCCCTGTTCACCCACGATTACAACACCATCATTAAGTTTTCTGACGACACAACCGTGGTAGGCCTGATCACCGACAATGATGAGACAGCTTATAGGGAGGAGGTCAGAGACCTGGCAGTGTGGTACTAGGACAACAACCTCTCCCTCAATGTGAGCAAGACAAAGGAGCTGATCATGGACTATAGGAAAAGGAGGGCCGAACAGGCCCCCATTAACATTGAAGGGGCTGAAGTGGAGCGGGTCGAGAGTTTCAAGTTTCTTGGTGTCCACATCACTAACAAACTATCATGGTCCAAACACACCAAAACAGTTGTGAAAAGGGCACAAAAACATAATTCCCTCCTCAGGAGAGTGAAAGATTTGTCATGGGTTCCCAGATCCTTAAAGTTATACAGCTGCACCATCGAGAGCATCCTGCTGACCAATTAATCAAATGGCCACCCGTCTATTTACACTGCTGCTACTAGCTGTTCATTATGTATGCATAGTAGAGGTCGAAAGATTAATCGGAATGGCCGATTAATCAGGGCCGATTTCAAGTTTTCATAACAATCGGTAATCGTCATTTTTGGACACCAATTATGGCCGATTACATTGCACTCCATGAGGAGACTGCGTGGTTGGCTGACTACCTGTCATGCGAGTGCAGCAAGGAGCCAAGGTAAGGTGCTAGCTGGCATTAAACTTATCTTATAAAAACAATCAATATTAACTACACGTTTGTTTTTGTTTTTTAACCTTTATTTAACTAGGCAAGTCAGTTAAGAACAAATTCTTATTTTATGGTTGATGATATTACTAGTTTATCTAATTTGTCCTGCATTGCATGAATTAACTGGCACCGCATCGATCAGCCTACTTCGCCAAACGGGTGATTTAACAAGCGCATTCCCGAAAAAAATCACAGTCATTGCACGAATGTGTACCTAACCATAAACATCAATGCCTTTCTTAAAATCAATACACAAGTATATATTTAGTTAATATTTAGTATATTTAGGTAATATTGCCTGCTAACATGAACTTATTTTAACTAGGGAAATTGTGTCACTTCTCTTGCGTTCTGTGCAAGCAGAGTCAGGGTATATGCAGAAGTTTGGGCCGCCTGCCTCGTTGCAAACTGAAGACCATTTCTTCCTAACAAAGACCGTAATTAATGTGCCAGAATTGTACATAATTATGACATTGAAGGTAGTGTAATGTAACGGCAATATTTAGACTTAGGGATGCCACCCGTTAGATAAAATACCGAACAGTTCCGTATTTCACTGAAAGAATAAACGTTTTGTTTTCTAAATGATAGTTTCCGGATTTGACCATATTAATGACCTACGGCTCGTATTTCTGTGTGTTATTATGTTAAAATTAAGTCTACGATTTGATAGAGCAGTCTGACTGAGCAGTGGTAGACAGCAGCAGGCTTGTAAGCATTCATTCAAACAGCACTTTCCTGCGTTGCCAGCAGCTCTTCGCTGTGCTTCAAGCATTGCGCTGTTTATGACTTCAAGCCTATCAACTCCCGAGATTAGGCTGGAAATACTAAAGTACCTATTAGAACATTGAATAGTCAAAGGTATATGAAAAACCAATGGTATAGAGAGAAATAGTCCTATAATAACTACAACCTAAAACTTCTTACCTAGGAATATTGAAGACTCATGTTAAAAGGAACCACCAGCTTTCATATGTTCTGAGCAAGGAACTTAAACGTTAGCTTTTTTACATGTTATATATTGCATTTTTACTGTCTTCTCCAACACTTTGTTTTTGCATTATTTAAACCAAATTGGACATGTTTCAATCATAATCGGTCAACCTCTAATGCATAGTCACTTTACAAATGACCTCAACTAACCTGTACTCCTTCACATTGACTCAGTATCCCCTGTATGTAGCCTTGTTATTGTTATGTAATTTTCTTGAATTACTTTTTGATTTGTAAGATTGTTTTAACTTTAGTTCATTTAGTCAATATTTTCTTAACTCTCTCTTGAACTGAATTGTTGGTTAAGGGCTTGTAAGCATTTCTTGGTAAAGTATACACCTGTTGTATTCAGGGCGCATGTGATAAATACAATTTTATTTGATTTGAAATGGCAGGGGAAAGACCAAATATTGATATAAAAACCATCAGGTCAAAATAAACTTGGAGCCACACTGTGAAATGGTGTGTGGTCCTTCCACTAAGACTCCACAGTAGGCAACAGATGAAATATGAACTTCACAAGGAGGTGAAAGTGCACGCTGATCTTGATGCGCCTTTCCAATAAATATCAAGGATCTGATTCTGGTAACATGATGATCGATGTTTGACTGCCGTTTGACAAATACAAATAAAATAATTACATTATGTCCAGCCTACCCGAACAGCATTCAGGCACAATCTGTGCTTTGCTGAAGGAGGGACTGGTGCACTTCACAAAATAGATTTACATTTACATTTAAGTCATTTAGCAGACGCTCTTATCCAGAGCGACTTACAAATTGGATGGCATCATGAGGTAGGAAAATTATGTGGATATATTGAAGCAAGACATCAGTCAGGAAGCTTGGTCACAAATGGGTCTTCCAAATGGACAATGACCCCAAGCATACTTCCAAAGTTGTGGGAAAATGGCCTAAGGACAACAAAGTCAAGGTATTGAAGTGGCCATCACAAAGCCCTGATCTCAATCCTATAGAACATTTGTGGGCAGAACTGAAAAAGCATGTACGAGTAAGGAGGCCTACAAACCTGACTCAGCTACACCAGCTCTGTCAGGAGGAATGGGCCACAATTCACCCAACTTATTGTGGGAAACTTGTGTAAGGCTACCTGAAAAGTTTGACCCAAGTTTAAAAAAAATGTAAAGGCAATGCTACCAGATCCTAATTTGAGTGTATGTAAACTTCTGACTGGGAATGTGATGAAAGAAATAAAAGATGAAATAAATCCTTCTCTATACTATTATTCTGACATTTCACATTTTTTAAATAAAGTGGTGATTCTAACTAACCTAAGACAGGGACTTTTTACAAGGATTTGTGGAAAACGGAGTTTAAATGTATTTGGCTAAAGTGTATGTAAACTTCCGACTTCAACTGTAAATGTGATGAGTTTGCGGCATATTTCAGAGATAAAATGACACCCATTAGGCTGGGTATCAGTCAAGCAAGACCCAATGAGAAGGTCTTTATGTGCCCTAGCCTACTACGTAAAGGCACTATGGATTTATTTTGCCTGGTTGACACAGACATGTTCAGAAAAGTGTTATCACAATTTAAGCCTTCTACCTGCCTTCTCGATCCGATCCCCACCACCTTCTTCAAAACAGTTTTTAATTGCATATCTGGAGAACGGCACGCTATTGTTATTAATCTCTCCGTGTTCAATGGCACTTTCCCCACTGCACTAAAAACTGCTATGCTGAAACACCGTCTGAAAAGTAATCTAGACTCTTCAGCAATCCAACATTCCATTCTTAAGAAAAATTCTGTAGAAATTGGTGTTCAAACAGCTAAATGTTTTATTTTTTGCCAACTAAGTTAAAGTGGTAAATGATCTTAGAGCCAATACAGATGCCATACAGCTCTCTGTCCTTGCGCTCTTGGATTTAAGTGCTGCATTTGACACTGTTGACCATGATGTCCTTCTGGACAGAATGTAGAGATGGGTTGTCCTCTCTGGTCCAGTTCTAAATTGGTTTAGGATGTATTTAACCAGTCAAGAGTTTTTTGTCACTCTTGGTGAACATACATATCACATACATATCACATGGCGTTCTACAAGGTTCAATTTTGGGTCTGGTACCGTTCAGTTTATATACAGTGGGGAGAACAAGTATTTGAAACACTGCCGATTTTGCAGGTTTTCCTACTTACAAAGCATGTAGAGGTCTGTACTTTTTTTTATCATAGGTACACTTCAACTGTGAGAGACGGAATCTAAAACAAAAATCCAGAAAATCACATTGTATGATTTTTAAATCATTAATTTGCATTTTATTGCATGACATAGGTATTTGATCACCTACCAACCAGGAATAATTCTGGCTCTCACATACCTGTTAGTTTTTCTTTAAGAAGCCCTCCTGTTCTCCAATCATTATCTGTATTAACTGCACCTGTTTGAACTTGTTACCTGTATAAAAGACACCTGTTCACACACTCAATCAAACAGACTCCAACCTCTCCACAATGGCCAAGACCAGAGAGCTGTGTAAGGACATCAGGGATAAAATTGTAGACCTGCACAAGGCTAGGATGGGCTACAGGACAATAGGCAAGCAGCTTGGTGAGAAGGCAACAACTGTTGGCGCAATTATTAGAAAATGGAAGAAGTTCAAGATGGCGGTCAATCACCCTAGGTCTGGGGTTCCATGCAAGATCTCACCTCGTGGGGCATCAATGATCATGAGGAAGGTGAAGGATCAGCCCAGAACTACACGGCAGGACCTGGTCAATCACCTGAAGAGAGCTGGGACCACAGTCTCAAAGAAAACCATTAGTAACACACTACGCCGTCATGGATTAAAATCCTGCAGCCCATGCAATGTCCCCCTGCTCAAGCCAGCGCATGTCCAGGCCCGTCTGAAGTTTGCCAATGACCATCTGAATGATCCAGAGGAGGAATGGAGGAAGGTCATGTGGTGAGACAAAAATATAGCTTTTTGGTCTGAACTCCACTCGCTGTGTTTGGAGGAAGAAGAAGGATGAGTACAACCCCAAGAACACCATCCCAACCGTGAAGCATGGAGGTGGAAACATCATTCTTTGGGGATGCTTTTCTGAAAAGGGGACAGGACGACTGCACCGTATTGAGGGGATGATGGATGGGGCCATGTATCGCGAGATCTTGGCCAACAACCTCCTTCCCTCAGTAAGAGCATTGAAGATGGGTCGTGGCTGGGTCTTCCAGCATGACAACGACCCGAAACACACAGCCAGGGCAACTAAGGAGTGGCTCCGTAAGAAGCATCTCAAGGTCCTGGAGTGGCCTAGCCAGTCTCCAGATCTGAACCCAATAGAAAATCTTTGGAGGGAGCTGAATGTCCGTATTGCCCAGCGACAGCCCCGAAACCTGAAGGATCTGGAGAAGGTCTGTATGGAGGAGTGGGCCAAAATCCCTACTGCAGTGTGTGCAAACCTGGTCAAGAACAACAGGAAACGTATGATCTCTTCAATTGCAAACAAAGGTTTCTGTAACAAATATTAAGTTCTGCTTTTCTGATGTATCAAATACTTATGTCATGCAATAAAATTTAAATTAAATACTTAAAAATCATACACTGTGATTTTCTGGATTTTTGTTTTAGATTCCGTCTCTCACAGTTGAAGTGTACCTATGATAAAAATTACAGACCTCTACATGCTTTGTAAGTAGGGAAACCTGCAAAACCGGCAGTGTATCAAATACTTGTTCTCCCCAATGTGTGTTACCCCTTGGCAACGTTATCAGAAAGCACAGCATTGATTTTCACTGCTATGCAGTGCATTCCATGTCTGAAATGTGCTGTATAAATAAAGCTTGATTGGATTTTATTCAAGTCACCTGATAATTCCTGTATGGTTGAGGTTAACAATCAATCCAGCCCAAAGGTTAGGAACAAAATGCAATCGTAGTAAAAGTCCCAAGAAATGCACCATGGGAGTTGAAGTCTTGGCCTTAGAGTGAATTATACTGCTCTGTAGTAAAGCTATGTATCCTGCACCTGGCACAGATCTAGGATCAGATTATCATTGACAAATCCTCCATTTTATCATTAGGAGGAATGTAAAACTGACTACAGACTGATTAGTCTCTACGATCAACTTCATCCTCTATGTTGGATCTCTACAACAGGCTGTACAAAGGTCTTGTTAATCCACGTGCCGTGTGAAGTAGTGCTGCAGCCAGCGGTGAGAAGGCCAGAGCGGCCATGTCGACCAAGAGATTCTGTAGCGCTCCCAGCAGCAGTATGGCCAGCAGGTACCCCATGAATAGCAGACTATGCCAGCTACCCTCACTCAGTGCTCGGGGGCCCTCTGGGTGCAGCAGGCACAGGAAGCCCAGCACCAGGCTCTGGTTCACCATCAGGGTGAAGTACAGGTCAAAGGGTGAGATGTGGGAGCTGATGTGGCGCCGGTGCTCGTTCTCAGCCACCTTGGCCAGCCAGGTCAGAGAGAGGCTGTGGAGAAGGAGGGCCAGTGGGGCGTAGAGCCACTCCAGAACCTCCACTGACGGGACACCCTGAGACACTGTAGGGAGAAGGGGTGAGTTAGTGTACTGACACAACAGATGATTGACACACCATCACATTTGAGGCTATGAGTCTGTTATTAACTGGTAAATGCTGGTTAGAGAGCCGACTTTCTCCTCAAGCTAAACACTGTAAACACATTTACCTGTGATAGTGACAGAGGTGAAAGTGATGACTGTGATAAGGCCCATTAGGTGGACTGACGGGAGTAGTGCCAGTCGCAGGCCGTGGCTCCAGCCCACACAGAGCAGAGGCAGCAGGCCCATGGTGAGTGGGTACATGCCAGAGTGGGCACTGGCCTCTGCCCACACACCCAGCACAGCCTGGGCACTCCCACAGATAGAGGGCACCAGCAGGCGCTCTCCCAGAGACAGAGAGTAGGGCTTCAGTGGTGCCAGGCCCACGGCATGGAGGACCAGCAAGTATAGCAGAGTCACCAACACCTGGGAGAGACAAGCCATAAACACAGGTAAACATTAGCCATTTTAAACATGAACCATCGTGGAGATTGCAAGAGTTCACCGATTATGTCCTGCAGTATCAAGAAAAAAACTAACTCAGGTGATTTAGGATTATTTCATGCCTTGGGCCTGGGTCTTCCAATCATGCATGTGCAAAACATGTACTGTATTAATTCACCCAGGATCCCACTCACAGATATACTGTAGTTCAACTTCACATGCGCAAGTACAGTGAAATGCTTCACTTGCAAGCTCAACCCAACAGTGCAGTAATCAATATCAAAATAGTATAACTAATAAAAAAATTAAATGTATATATACTTTTTTTAAAAACACAATAAATAAGAGAAGAAGCTATATACAGGGTCAGTGCCGGTACCACATTTACAATGTGCAGGGATACTGAATTATTTGAGGTAGATATGTACATGTAGGCGGGGATTAGGAGAAAGTGACTGGTAGCAGGATAAATAATAAATATGATAATAATAACTAGGTTGCAACTTTACAAGTAAAGTTGTGAGGCTTGCGAAAGCTCTTTTAAAAGTATTTTTGTGATAGTGAAAGAAGTTTAAAAAGTTGTACTTTGATTATATAACTTGAATAGTGAAGTCATAGTAAGTAGTGATCAGTAGATTTGGTCAGTAGTTGTGTGGTTCAGTAGTTGTGGTCAGCAGTTATGTGGTTGTGCTCAAAAGATGTGTGGATATAGTAGTTAGATGTGTGCTCAGCAGGTGTGTGGTTGTGGTCAGTAGTTGTGTGGTCAGAAATGTTACGGTTGTGGTCAGTATTTGTGTGGTTGTGATCAGAAGTTGTGCAGTTGTGGTCAGTAGATGTGGTAAGCAGTTGTGTGGTTGTGGTCAGAAGTTGAGTCGTTGTTGTCCGTAGTTGTGTGGTTGTGGTCATTAGATGTGGTAAGAAACTTTTTTTGTGGTCAGAAGTTGGGTGGTTGTGGTCAGTAGTTGTGGTCAGCAGTTGAGTTGTCAGTAGTTGTTTGGTCTGAAGTATAGTGCTTCTTGTCAGTAGTTGTGTGCATCTGATCTAAGTTGTGTAGTTGTGGTCAGTAGTTGTGTGGTTGTGGTCAGAGGTTTGTGGTTGTGGTCAGTAGTTGTGGTCAGTAGATGAGAGATCAGTATTTGTGTTATCAGAAGTTGCATGGTTGTGGTTACTAGATGTGGAAAGCAGTTGTGTGGTTGTGGTCAGTTGTAGTGGTCAGTAGTTGTGTGGTCAGAAGTTTTGCGGTTGAGGTCAGTAGTTGTGTGGTTGTGGTTAGAAGTTGCGTTCTTGCAGTCTGAAGTTGTGTTGTTGTCCGTAGTTTGTGTTTGTGATCACTAGATGTGGTCAGAAGTTGTGTTTGTGGTCAGTACTTGTGTGGTTGTGGTCAGAAATTGTGCAGTTGTGGTCAGTAGTTATGTTTTAATGGTCACTAGATGTGGTCAGCAGTGGTATGGTTGTGGTCAGAACTTATGTGGTTGTGGTCAGTAGCTGTGGTCAGCAGTCAAATGGTCAGTATGTCAGTAGGTGTGTTATCATAAGTTGTGTGGTTGTGGCCAGTAGTTGTGTGGCTGTGGTCAGTAGTTGTGTGGTTTTGGTCAGACGTTGGGTGGTTGTGGTCAGTAGTTGTGGTCAGTAGAAGAGAGGTCAGTAGTTGTGTGATCAGTGTTGTGGGGTTGTGGTAAGTAGTTGTGTGGTTGTGGTCAGTTGTTGTGGTCAGTGGTTGTGGTCAGTAGTTGTGTGGTTGTGGTTGTGGTCAGCAGTTGAGTGGTCAGTAGGTGTGTTATCAGAAGTTTTGTGGTTCTGGTCAGAAGTTGTGTGGTTGTTGTCAGTATGTCTGTAGTTGTGGTCACTAGATGCGGTCACACATTGTGTGGTTGTGGTCAGTAGGTGTGTGGTTGTGGTCAGAAGTTGTGTGATTTTATCAGTAGTTGTGATCAAAAGTTGAGTGGTAGGAAGTTGTGTGGTTGTGGTCAGACATTGTGTGGTTGTGGTCACTAGATGTGGTCAGAGGTTGTGTGGTTGTGGTCAGTAGTTGTGTGGTTTTGGTCAGTAGTTGTGGTAGGTAGTTGTGTGGTTGTAGTCAGAAGTTGTGTGGTTGTGGTCACAAGTTGTGTGGTTGTGGTCAGTAGTTGTGTGGTTGTGGCCAGGAGTTGTGTGGTTGTGGTCACAAGTTGTGTGGTTGTGGTCAGTAGTTGGGTGGTTGTGGTCAGTAGTTGTGGTCAGTAGAAGAGAGGTCAGTAGTTGTGTGATCAGTGTTGTGGGGTTGTGGTAAGTAGTTGTGTGGTTGTGGTCAGTTGTTGTGGTCAGTGGTTGTGATCAGTAGTTGTGTGGTTGTGGTTGTGGTCAGCAGTTGAGTGGTCAGTAGGTGTGTTATCAGAAGTTGTGTGGTTCTGTTCAGAAGTTGTGTGGTTGTTGTCAGTATGTCTGTAGTTGTGGTCTCTAGATGCGGTCACACATTGTGTGGTTGTGGTCAGAAGTTGTGTGATTTTATCAGTAGTTGTGTTCAAAATTTGAGTGGTAGACAGTTGTGTGGTTGTGGTCAGACATTGTGTGGTTGTGGTCACTAGATGTGGTCAGAAGTTGTGTGGTTGTGGTCAGAAGCTGTGTGGTGGTGGTCAGTAGTTGTGTGGTTATGGTCAGAAGTTGTGTGGTTGTGGTCAGATGTTGTGTGATTGTGGTCAGACATTGTGTGGTTGTGGTCACTAGATGTGGTCAGAGGTTGTGTGGTTGTGGTCAGTAGTTGTGGTAGGTAGTTGTGTGGTTGTAGTCAGAAGTTGTGTGGATGTGGTCACAAGTTGTGTGGTTGTGGTCAGTAGTTGTGTGGTTGTGGCCAGGAGTTGTGTGGTTGTGGTCAGACGTTGGGTGGTTGTGGTCAGTAGTTGTGGTCAGTAGAAGAGAGGTCAGTAGTTGTGTGGTCAGTGTTGTGGGGTTGTGGTAAGTAGTTGTGTGGTTGTGGTCAGTTGTTGTGGTCAGTAGTTGTGTGGTTGTGGTTGTGGTCAGCAGTTGAGTGGTCAGTAGGTGTGTTATCAGAAGTTGTGTGGTAGAAAGTTGTGTGGTTGTGGTCAGACATTGTGTGGTTGTGGTCACTAGATGTGGTCAGAAGTTGTGTGGTTGTGGTCAGAAGCTGTGTGGTGGTGGTCAGTAGTTGTGTGGTGATGGTCAGAAGTTGTGTGGTTGTGGTCAGATGTTGTGTGATTGTGGTCAGACATTGGGTGGTTGTGGTCAGTAGTTGTGGTCAGTAGAAGAGAGGTCGGTAGTTGTGTGGCCAGAGTTGTGTGTGGTGGTAAGTAGTTGTGTGGTTGTGGTCACTAGATGTGGTAAGAAGTTGTGTGGTTGTGGTCAGCAGTTGAGTGGTCAGTAGATGAGTGGTCAGTGGTTGTGTGGTTATGGTCACTAGAGGTGTTCAGCAGTTGTGTGGTTGTGGTCAGAAGTTGTGTGTTTGTGGTCAGTTGTTGTGTGGTTGTGGCCAGTATTTGTGTGGTTGTGGTAAGTCATTGTGTGGTTGTGGTCACTAGATATGGTAAGCAATTGTCTTATTGTGGTCAGAAGTTGTGTCATTGTGGTCAGTAGTTGTGTGGTTGTGGTTAGTCATTGTGTGGTTGTGGTCACTAGATATGGTAAGCAATTGTCTTGTTGCGGTCAGAAGTTGTGTCATTGTGGTTAGTAGTGGTGTGGTTGTGGTAAGTCATTGTGTGGTTGTGGTCACTAGATATGGTAAGCAATTGTGTTATTGTGGTCAGAAATTGTGTGGTTGTGGTCAGTAGTTGTGTGGTTGTGGTCAAAGGTTGTGTGGTTGTCGTCAGAAGTTGTGTGGTTTTGGTCAGTAGTTGTGTTTTTATGGTCAATAGATGTGGTCAACATTTGTGTGGTAGTGGTCAGAAGTTGTGGTCAGTAGTTGAATGGTCATTAGGTGTGTTATCATAAGTTGTGTGGTTGTGATCAGTAGTTGTGTGGTTGTGGTCACTAGATGTGGTCAGAAGTTGTGTGATTGTGGTCACTAGTTGTGCGGTTGTGGTCAAAAGTTGCGTGGTTTTGGTTAGTAGTTGTCAAAAATTTGAGTTATCAGTAGTTGTGTGGTTGTGGTCAGGAGACTAGTAACCGAAAGGTTGCAAGTTCAAACCCCCCAGCTGAAATGTATTATAAATAGAAAAGTGAAATATCACATTTACATGTTACATAAGTATGCAGACCCAGCCCCTGAACAGGCAGTTCCTAGGCTGTCATTGAAAATAAGAATTTGATCTTAACTGACTTGCCTGGTTAAATAGAGGTTTAAAAAAATGAGGTATTGTGTGTAGATTGATGAGATGAAAATATATATTCCCCGATATTCTATTGTTTCCAGTACTTGTCTAATATTATCTCCAATATATCGTCCATGTAAAAAAAAACTGTCTGATTAGGATAAATAATATCTGAAAATACCTTTTTAATTCTATGCTCCAAGCATTTATCTGGAATTTTTGCATTCAGCACTGAAATGTAAGAGGCCTCCAATTTTTTAAATGGACTGGATCTTCATACTGTATATACCACTTGGATCCTGTTTCAGTAATAATTAAATCAGACCTTCTTGTTGCATGACCGATAATCTACTGTTTATATAGGAGTGGTTAAAACATGCTAAAAATGGTCCTCTGAGTATATCAAAAAAAGTTTGGTATACTTCCACCGGTATGCCATCCAGCCCTGGAGTTTTCCCGGACTTAAAGGCTTTAATTGCATCAAGAAGTTCTTCCTCTGTAATTTGGCCTTCACACGAGTCTTTCTGTACAGATGTACATTTTACATTAATAATAGGAAAAAAATCTATACAATTAGCTTCGGTTAGTGGAGATGGGGGAGACTGAAATGAAAACATATTCTTAAAGTACTTCACTTCCTCTTTCAAAATATTGTTCGGTGAATCATACAGGACTCCATCATTTGTAACAAGTTTCAATAAAAAAATTGGTAGCATTTCTATGTTGAAGACTGAAAAATTATTTTCCCCATATTCCATCCAGTCCATTTCTTTTTATAATATGTTACACTGGATCTTTCTTGAATAAGTTCCTCCATTTCTAATAGTTTTTCCTCTATCTTAACATATGCCTCTATGGTACAGTTTTTATTGCTATCAAACTGTACTGTTAGTCCTTCAATTTCCTTTGTTAATATGTACTCTTTTGACCTAAATTGCTTTTGTTTTATTGATGAGTACTGAATTGCATGGCCTCTAAAGGCACATTTAAAAGTGTCCCATACAATAAGGGGAAGATGTACATTCTCCCTACTTCCACTCACACTACAACCAGCACTGCAGCTGCAATGAATGAGTGTAGCAAAGTGTTCCAATGAGCTTGCGTTGTTATTATTAGCGGCTTCTGTCTTCTTTATTATCAAGGAATATTTCACTTTCTCTGGTTATAGGAGTAATGCAGGAATAATGCAGTGTGACTTGAGTTTTGCCATCAACTGGAAGACTGTGTCCCCTTTTCTCAGTGGAGGGAGAGAAAGTGGAAGGAAGGTGAGTCGGGTGAGAGGCAGCCTCAACGCTGCTCTTTGCCTCCCCTCAGACTGACCATCAGATGCAGGCCATCAGCTGAGTAAAAAAAAAGCTAATGATTATGCTCACTCAGCTGTGCCTCACAAATTATACAACAAATGACCTATTACCAGTGTGATCATATACTGTACACATCTTTTTTTATATGTGTATATATAGATGATTTCAAAATGGTCAGAGAAGAACAACATTGGCAGGGCAATTCAAGCATAGCCAAAATGCAGTTATAATGTATTGGGCCTATAGCTTACTACACAAACGTCATTGGAACAGAACTGTTTTTAATTGGTTAATGTTGCATAGGCTTACGCTGTTGAAGTCATGTTTAAAAATAATTTGAGTGGTAGATCTCGGCTTGACTCAGAAATTGATCTCGACTCAGAAAAGGTTGGTGACCACTGCTGTAAGTGTACACATACATGGAGACTCCCTAATATACAAGCATACATGTTCACTCATAACCCCATTATATAAGCACATAAATCAAATCAAATTGTATTGGTCACATACACATATTTAGCAGATGTTACCCATACTAATATATGGGAACAGATTGATAATATGTGACTAGAAGCACATTTCAGGAATTAGCAATATTATTATTTGTAAAAGTTACCACATAGGAAAGGCCTAATGATGATAAGAAACATTATGTTGGCTCATGAAAAATCCCAACACCACAACTCAAAACCCGACACAGATTATTCCTATAATAACCCTGAACAAATGGTGGCCTACCTGTACAAAGGTGATTGGTACAGCAAACGGGTAGTGGTACTGGGGAATGAAGATGTCAGCTACAAAGCTGCGGAGCCGATCTGCCAGGGCATATAACACCACGACCACAAGGGTGGCGCTAAAGCAGAGTAATGGCACAAGAGGCTTCCATACATCAGATGAAAGCCTCCTCAGTGTACAAGCACTCCTCCTCCATCTCATCCACCAGGGACTGCTCAGGAAACACAATGGTACAGAGTGTTATACGCATGGAGTGTAGTTCATGAGATTATTGATTAACACGTACACTAATTGGAATGCACTGCAATTAACTGCTTATCAAACAAGTGTCTACATTTAAGTACTATTTAACTACTGTCTACTATTATACAAAACAGGTCAATCAATCAATCAATCAAATTGTATTTATATAGCCCTTCGTACATCAGCTGATATCTCAAAGTGCTGTACAGAAACCCAGCCTAAAACCCCAAACAGCAAGCAATGCAGGTGTAGAAGCATGGTGGCTAGGAAAAACTCCCTAGAAAGGCCAAAACCTAGGAAGAAACCTAGAGAGGAACCAGGCTATGTGGGGTGGCCAGTCCTCTTCTGGCTGTGCCGGGTGGAGATTATAACAGAACATGGCCAAGATGTTCAAATGTTCATAAATGACCAGCATGGTCGAATAATAACAAGGCAGAACAGTTGAAACTGGAGCAGCAGCACAGTCAGGTGGACTGGGGACAGCAAGGAGTAATTGTTAGGTGAATACCATTCTGTGAGGAGACAGCCCACGGTAGTGGGGTGGGTACCCCTGTGGTTCATTGTCATAGTCCAACTGCCTCTCAGCGAGGGGAAGAGGGGCTGGAGTCAAACTATCAGCCCTTCTACTGCAGCAGGTAATGGAGGTAGAGTCATCGTTCCTCCACTCCCTAAATATTGGGCGATCACCGATCACTTCCATGGCATAAATCACATTGATATCTTTATTTCTTTATTATTTTAACTTACCATTGCAGTGAGGTACTGTAGTTGTAATTTCCAAAACACTTTGACAGAACAATAAATGGAATACACCCTATATATACTCAGACACTAATCTATAAGCCCTGAACTTTAGACTCTGTCACTAACCGGCTACCACCTGGTACTCTACCCTGCACCTTAGAGACTGCTGCCCTACATTCTTAGAAAAAAGGTGCTATCTAGAACCAAAAAGGGTTCTTTGGCTGTCCTCATTGAAGATCCCTTTGAATAACCCCTTTTGGTTCCAGGTAGAACCCTTTAGAACCCGTTCTATCTGGAATCAAAAAGGGATCTCCTATGGGGACAGAAGCTTTTTTTTTAGAGTGTATATGCTGTACATAGTCATTGAACACTGGTCACTTTAATAATGTTTACATACTGTTTTACCCACTTCATATGTATATACTGTATTCTAGTCAAGGCTTGTCCTATTTAAATACTGCTGTACACACCTTTTCTATTTACATACGGTCTATACTGTCTATAAACATAGCTAATTTCCTGCAATGCTATTCATTTTGCATGGGGTTTTATACTGTGTATTTATATACTGGATTCTTGACATAGCTCACTCTAATATATCTACACTACATATCATTCTTAGTTCATCTTGTGTAAATGCATCCGGTGTGTACTGTATATGTATAGGTTGCATTTGGATTACTGTTACAGTGCTATTTCGTTCTACATTTCTTCATTTCTTGTTATTTTAATAATTTTCGATTTGTGTGCTTGTTTGACATTTTACTGCATTGTTAGGAGCTAGTCAAATAAGCATGTCGCTGCACCCGCTATAACATAGGCTAAACTGTCTACGCAACCAATAAACTTTGATTTGATTTATAAGAAAATGTTCTGCTGTTTCCTAGACATTTCATATCCACCTTTCTATCTGTAATCTGTAATATAGGGTGGAAAGATTGGTTTGATTTTACAAAAGGGCATGCTATTAGTAACATTACCAGATTGGAAATGTCATTATGTAAATAAACCATGCATACATACTTATTTTACATCTTGGTAAATGGAACTTACTGAAGGGACGATGATACTGTACAATGGTAGTGTACATAGCTAGTCTGTTATGTAACCTCACACACGAGAATCATAAACATGTGACATGGGCACCATATAAGACTCAAATAGACCCAAGCACAAGAACAGCAAATCTAACAGTGTTACACTTAATATGTGCATGATGAAAACGGTCAAACTGATGGACTTACCATTGAGTCTCTATTCCATCATGGTGTTTTTACAGTAGGTGTTTATTCCACTTATTCAACATTCCACAATCCCCTCCAGCGTCCCTCTTCTTCCTCTCCTCTCCAAGCAATATCCACATATGAAACAGGTTGGTGGGGTATATTAACCACAGAAGCGTGTTCCATATCAACCAGGTTTAAAACAGTGCCCTTCCTCTGTTCTGTGGGGTAGCGGTGGAGTGTGTGATGGCCAATGGCCCGAGCGGAATGCATTTTCCATGAGAACCTACATGAACACTAAGCACTCATTTAGGTATTGACATCTAGATGGACTTTAACCTCACAAAGTGTCTCTGTTGGTGGGCAAAATCCACTAACAAATAAAGTATGTGTCTATATATTCTTGAATAGGGAAACATTGTTACATTTGCATTGCATCAAACCCCATCTCTATTTTGTTTAACAGAAAAGGATTAAGCAACAGTAGCCCTCTAAAATGAGTGATGAACAGTTGTTCTACACACCATATGTAAATAGATCACCCAACGGTGGCTGATAAAATCCCTAAAAGGAGAGGTGTTTTCAGATAGAACAATCTGACAGATTTTACCCAATGCATGCCAGCTGGTTATATACCCAGGATGAAATTGTAGGCATTGTATACCCTGAAGCTATTTGGAAAATAACTGTGAGCCACATTGTAGATGGTCGTAAACATTGACACATTGTACAAACAGCAAGGCTTGTTCCTGGTTTTATGCTATATGCTTGTAGAGCTCATACTATATGTAGCCTATTGTTAAAAGCATACATACAGTACATGTATGTGTCATGATTGCTTTCTGTACTGTATGGAAGTTCTGTTAGACCTATGTCTGATCTTTGACTTTCCTTTCTTAAATTCCTAAATAAACAATGTATTTGTCTGATCTATGCTCAGCATTTGTAGCCATACATATTTACCTTATCATTCAACTAGGATACTAGAACACAAATGTGACATGCCATACTGCTTAGTATGACTTCATGGAGGTGTGTCTAATCCTACAGTAACCCTGGTGGGAATCTCATCACTGATCATTCACAGCGTGGTACAGACATCTGCTTGTGACATTGTTGACCCCCCGTCTCAATTCAAAGGGCCTTATTGGCATGGGAAACATACATTTACATTGCCAAAGCAGGTGAAATAGATAATTAACAATAGTGAAATAAACAATAAAAAATGTAGAGTGAACATTACACTCACAAAAGTTTAAAAGGAATAGAGACATTTTAAATGTCATATATCTCTCTACTCTCGCTCTCTCTGTCTCTCTCTGTCCTAACTCTCCGCAGCACTGACACTCCTGTGCTATTCAAGCAGAGGAAAACAGCAATTATCAAGTATTTCTGAAAAAGAATATGCATGTGAGTGTGTATACTAGCTGGCCTCTGTATCTCCCTACCAAACTTCACAACACCTCAGAAATGTCTAGTAACCTGAGCCATGCAGCCATCTGGGCAAAGCGCTCAAAGTAAACAGACTCATGTGACTTGAGAAGAGAAGGAGGTCCTCTGGTCTCTGTATTCAAACAGCAGAGAGGGCCTAATGCATAGCCAGGGTACTATAGCAACATGCCTGATCAAACTACACAACACAGTGTGGAACCTGGAGAGACGGATTCATCAAGATTGGTTGATACTTTATCAGTAACATCAACAGTTCTATTTATCAAAATAATTAATCAAGCTGAAGTCCTCACCATTGTGTGGTTGTGTTGTATTGTATAATAATATAAGCTTATACCCCTAATATATTTCAGTGTCTATGTCTGGCTTAGGTATTCATAAAAAGATCAACAATTGAAATATCTGTTGAACATGTTGGAGGTGTTTAATGGATCTGTCGATTGTAGAATAATATAGAATAATTATTGACTGAATCATTTGAATTGGGAGGGATGGAGTCATACGACAGGGGTCCATGAGGAAAACCTGATTTGGGGCGGTGTTCATGGTCTGACTATATGTTAGACTGAGACCGAAGGCCATTCTCTTCTTTCTATCACTCTCCTCCCTCACCTGTCACAGCCAGCACCCATGTGGCATTCTAGAGCACTTATCACTGCTAAGTCGTCAAGGCAACACGCTAAAATAAGGCCCTGACAAGGAGGTGTGAGAGTGACTGAGACAAAAGGCAAGGAAAACAACTATTTTACAACGGAGCCAAGCAAAACAGTTTTGTGGCAATTTGACAGACATTTAACCGTATATATATTTGGTTGGCTGGTCAAGAATTTGCCAGAAATTTGGACTATTCTCACTATGGAAGGATATCTCCCTGATAAGGGAACATAGGGGGCAGCAGCTGCGCCTCCCAAATGTCTGGCACTGGGAAACAACATGGGCATAGTGGTGTCCAGGTGAGTGTAAGGTCTAACTGCTAGCTATAGGCATCTCAGCTTGTGTCAGTAGTCTAAAATGGGTTACCGTCCATGCATCCCTGAAGAATATAATTATGTTGGTCAAATATATTGCTGAATAAATAATACATCTAATGTCCTTTGTTAACGCTGGGTAATGCAGCTCTGTCTTTGTGTATTTGTCTCAGAGTGACTAACTGTCGTGTAGAACCATCCAGAAAACGCAGCAGCGCCTTGCAACCAAAAAACAACACCCCCTACAGGAAGGTCAATGGTACTATCAAATCATCCCAATGTCACACACTGACTCCAGTGCAGAGACAGACCCAAGGTAGGTTATCAGCCCATATTAGATCAAGTGGATATAAGATTAAGTATAAATGTGGATTTAAAGTTGTGACTGGAGTTATCATGAGGGGATTTATGATCAAAGGACCACAATCTGGGCCTCCCGAGTGGTGCAGCGGTCTAGAGCACTGCATCGCAATGCTAGATGCGTTACTACAGACCTGGGTTCATTCCCGGGATGTGCCACGACCGGCCGCGGACGGGAGTCCCATAGGACGGCACACAATTGTCCGGGGAGGGTTTGGCCGATGGGGCTGTACTTGGCTCATCATCATCACGCTCTAGCGACTCCTTGTGGCGGGCCGTGTACCTGCAAGCTGAACCCAGTCGCCAGTTGAACATTGTTTCCAATATGCATTTCGGCTCTGTATGATTTTCTCTGATGTGTGTGTGCGAGCGCAGGTACATGTGTGTGTGCATACTGTTGTCCAGTAGTGTGTGAGCCTGAGGTGCAGGAGGTGTTAATTCCTACCTTCCCAGAGAGGGTAAGTGTGCAGAGAGGCTACATCACCCCCCAGCAGGTATATAACCTGTTGAACGCAGAGGCTGGACATCCCGCTCTACATGATCCGAATTACATCCTCATCCTGGACTGTCGCAGTGCAGAGAGGTGGGAGCACTCACACAACACAACTTCAGAACACAAACATGCACAACCAATGTAGCCACTTGATCACTACACCTCACAAGACTTGTTGTAGATACATGTAAGTAGTGTAGGGGCCTGAGGGTACAGACTTAATGTGTTATGAAATCTGTTAAAATTGTATAACTGCCTTCATTTTGCTGGACCCCAGGAAGAGTAGCTGCTGCCTTGGCAGGAACTAATGGGGATTCATAATAAATATAAATACTTACTGTAAAAGCATTGTGTTGATATGTGTGTGTTCATTGGTTGTCAGGTACAAGCAGAGTCATCTGGTTACAGCCAGGGCTAGTGTGACAGTGATCCACCCAGATCTGGGCTGTCTGATCAGCTGTGTGCAGCTCCAGGAGTTCTCTATCATATTGTTGTACGCTGAGGAGGGCCACAGCCCAGGTAATACACTGCACACTCCTTTGCTACAACATCCGACACAATCAACACAGACACTGTACAACCTCAGCCACACAAAAGCACCCTTGTATCCTTCACTGTGTGGTTGTTTTATGTCTGTCTGTGTGTGTATCAGTGGGCAGTTTGGAGGCCAGGGCAGCCTCCCCGTTCCTCCAGCGCTGCTTCTTCCAGCTCAGTGACCTGGGCATGGACCCTGTCATCCTCCTAGGGGGCTTCGCCGCCTTCCACACCCTCTACCCCTTCCTCTGCAACTCCCGCATGGCTCTTCTAGAACCCGACAGGTACGCCCTCACCATCTACCCCTCTGAGATCCTGGAAGGGGAGCTCTACCAGGGCTCAGCTGCTCAGGCCTCTGACTACCACATCCTTGAGAACCTTAACATCACCCATGTGGTCAACGCTACGGCTGAATGCCCTGATGCATTTCCCAGCACCCTCAGCTACCTGAGGCTGCGGCTGAGCGATGACGCCCAGCAGGACTTAGTGGAGGCGCTGCCCCAGGCTGCGAGGTTCATCGCTGGAGCCCTGAGCAGCGAGGTTGGGGGTAGGGTGCTGGTGCACTGCAGCATGGGGCGGAGCCGTAGCTCAGCGCTAACGCTAGCCTTCCTAATGCAGCACCAGCGCTGGACACTGCTGCATGCCATCCGCTGGCTGAAGGAGAGGAGAGCATGCACGGCGCCCAACGTGAACTTCCTGCGGCAGCTGTTGACCTACGAGGAGCAGCTGTTCGGACGAAGGCTTACCTCGCTGGACGACATCCGCCTGTGAAGTTATGTGGTTTGGGCAGTGCAGTTTCTGTGCATAATTCATGGAGAGGGAGGTGGACTGTGGACAGAGCCCACTGTGATTCAAATAATGCCGTTTTTAAAGACTCATTGGGAGAGTTGTATGACCTTGATGGTCTTAATAACTTTAAGCAGTTTGGTTTTCTTTGTCATTGTTGCCCTAGGTCTAGGACTGTGTTTTATTAAGGGTTATTTGAGGGATGATGTTTTTTCAGAACACTAGGATGCTGATGTTGCAGCATTAGAGTCAATAAGGGGAGAGGAAGTGAATATATTTGCATCAGTGCTGATACCAGCTTATACAGAGGCCATCTGTGTATTCAATGCTTGGTTAGAAACTTGTTCAGCTCTAATATTTTGTCTGGGACCTGGTAGAGCTACAAATAATATAAACATATTTCCCTGTTCTCCTATCACTGAACATAAAACTACTGAACAGTTATGCTTAGAAGAAAGCAGTCATTTGGTGGTTACTAGACATTTTGCATTCAAAGTGAGGATGCTCTGTGTATGAAACAAGTGGACATAAATTCCAGTTGAAAGGGCCTCAAGAGGTCAAAGTTGGGTTGTTATTGCCATATCGTTTACACCTGTGTCCAGGCCTTTGAATGGAGTAATGAAAGGCAGAGGAAATGGAGGAAGTAACCTACATAAATTAGTACAATAGTGTGTTTTAAAAACTGTGAACAGGTCACTGCAGGGATAAAGGAGAATGGGTATTGAGTTGTTTTTTCCCCCAATACAAAAGTGGACACACATACAACAGTTTGTTCACACTGACTGTACCATGGAGAAAGGTACTCTCTTCCAAAGTAATAGATGGTCGTTTCTGTACACAGTGCTAACAGTGGATTATCCCATTTGATTCATAAGACTGAATGTGACTGAATGTGGCTGTACCCCCCCCCCCACACACACACACACACACATACACCAAGCTCCTCCCCTGCAGCTCTCTCCAGCCAGCTTCTTTCTAGAACAACTGGGAAGCAGATCGAGACTCTTCTGGAATGTGGAAGGACTACTGGGGTGAAATTGGGGTCTATAAAGTTCTTAGTACCTGTGCCTGTTAAAGAAATCACCATGAAACTTACAGTTAACAAATCCAAATGGAGAAATTCAGTTTGGTGTGACTATTGCAGCCTGACCTTTAGGCTAAGGGCCTATAATGGCTTACATTGCTTAAATTAGTTAGATACACATATTACATTTTTAGGGGCAAACTGTCAAAGTAAGAATCAACCAACATAAAAGGAAAAAAACATTTTTAGTAGGGCTTGGGTCTAGGCTAATTAAATGTAAAAGTGTTCAGATGTGGACATAAACCAAACACTAGTGGTCCTCCACAATACACACTGTAAACAGTAGTGCATTCTGGAATGCCTAATAGGCTAATTATTCATCATATTTAGGAGTAACATCATTTTATCACGTGTCTGGAGCAAAACGTCCATGCTAATGGTTATATCCCAATAATGACAGGGAAGTAAGGGAACACTTCAGAATTGGTGTGGAAGCATGCTCAAAAATTCTCCCCTGAAATTCCCCAGTACCAAACTAGGGTTGAGTGCGTGTGTGCGACTCTGCACGTAGCAGTTTCCGTGGATAGAACCTACCGCCAGATGGCGAGCCGAGGACCGATGACACGCCGAGGATAAGAGCGACTGGAGGTTGGGGCTGTCATAAACGGTACCAAAGCAACGAGCAGGGACACCTTTGGAGAGCTTGCGAGCGGCTGCCGGGAATATATTTTGGCCACCGGAGTGTTTTTGTGCCACCGTTCCAAGACAAGTCTCTCTTATCATTTCGGTAATAATTAATGTTTGTTTGCATGTTGACAATTATATGTTTGTCTAAACCTAGCCTAGTGTTAAATGTGATTACCATATCGGATGAGACCTGTATTATTAATATATCAATAACTTTCTCTACAAACACGTTGCATGTCCAATATGTGATATCAATTGCTTTTAGTCAGCCTATTGTCTCTATTCTATCAATCACTCGTCTTGTCATTTATTTATTTGTAGCCTACTTTACGCACAAAACCTAGCGCCATGCATCCTATTCCAAACCCATCCACTGCGTAAAATTCCGATGCAACGTGGGTATGAGTTTATTTACACATGACTGTGCCTGCGAAATCTCTCCGTCTCAATAGACTAGAATGCTTTGAAAACGTTACAGATATTGCTATATTAGGCTATATTTTAAAATGGACATAGTTATGAATATGCTATGGCATTAGCAGGCTATCAAAAGGAAATGTTATACAAACCTTCCTTGGCTAAAAATTAATAAACCTGACACTAAACGAAATCGACAACCGTGGCTGTTACATCGTTGTTTGTGATTGTTACATAGCGGCAAGTCATTTATGCACACGTTGTTACATAATTAACGTGTATTTACTGACCTACAAAGGTAAATTGTGTTTATTGACTGAAGGGGCTAACTTAGTTACTTACTGAATTAAGAAGTTGTCTCAATATTCAGTTTCTTGCCGATTGCACGTAGTAGAGCGATCACATCATTCACAAACTCACATCCCGAGAAACGTCCTTGCGGGGGAGGGGCGAAGACGTGGCAGTGCTCTCCACCTTCTCTCTAGCTGATTCTGGAACTTTCACTCATAGCTACAATACCGGTCAAAAGTTTTGGAACACCTACTCATTCAAGTTTTTATTTATTTATTTATTTACAATTTTCTACATTGTAGAATAATAGTGAAGACATCAAAACTATGAAATAACACGTGGTAACCAAAAAAGTGTATAAACAGATCAAAATACATTTTATATTTGAGATTCTTCAAATAGCCACCCTTTGCCTTGATGACAGTGGTGCACACTCTTGCCATTCTCTCAACCAGCTTCATGAGATAATCACATGGAATGCATTTCAATTAACAGGTGTGCCTTCTTAAAAGTTAATTTGTGGAATTTCTTTCCTTCTTAATGTGTTTGAGCCAATCAGTTGTGTTGTGACAAGGAAGGGGGGTATACAAAAGATAGTCCTATTTGGTAAAAGACAAAGTCCATATTATGGCAATAACAGCTCAAATAAACAAATAGAAACAACAGTTCATCATTACTTTAAGACATGAAGGTCAATCAATACGGAACATTTCAAGAATTTTTGAAGTTTCTTCAAGTGCAGTTGCAAAAACCATCAAGCGCTATGATGAAACTGGCTCTCATGAGGACCGCCACAGGAAGGGAAGACCCTGACTTACCTCTGATGCAGAGGATAAGTTCATTAGAGTGACAAGCCTCAGAAATTGCAGCCCAAATAAATGCTTCACAGAGTTCAGGGAACAGACACATCTCAACATCAACTGTTCAGAGGAGACTGTGTGAATCAGGCCTTCATGGTCGAATTGCTGCAAAGAAACCACTACTAAAGGACACCAATAAGAAGAAACACGTAAGTCTTTATTCTTCTTAGCCTGGTGTCATAGACTAGATTTAACATATTCAACTTAAATCCGGATCACTAAATTGAGTATGTTAAGCTTGGCATGGTTACATAAGACAGAAGGTTACTTAACACAAATACGAAAGTAGGGTGGCTGGTTAGGCATATATGGAGAATGTCATGCAACATGTTCGAATCTCATCACAGACAAGTTTCAAATTTGTGCTCATTAACAATTTTACAACTACTTAGCATGTTAGCCAAACCTAACCATTTAACAGAACTCCTAACCATATCCCCTTAGCCACCTAGATAATGTTAGATAAAGTTGCGCCCTTGCATTGTATGGTTTATGTTGTATAAAATTGTAAAGATAAGACCTTTATTAAATGACTTGCGAGGTTAATACTTATCTTCTATAATATCAGTGGTTTTGTATGTCTAGGATATTGCAGGTTTTACAGAGTATCTGTACAGACGGGTGCTCCACGACTCTCCCTGAAAACCACAGGAATGGAATATCTACATTTCAAGTGTCAAGTCAT
Source organism: Oncorhynchus gorbuscha (assembly GCF_021184085.1). NCBI lineage: Eukaryota > Metazoa > Chordata > Actinopteri > Salmoniformes > Salmonidae > Oncorhynchus > Oncorhynchus gorbuscha. The sequence continues at coordinate 12,481,601 of NC_060180.1, read as the reverse complement.
GCAGTCTGAAATTCCTCCATGGCATACACTCTTAGCAAAATAGGTGATATCTAGAACCTAAATGGTTTCTTCAGCTGTCCCCATAGAATAACCCTTTGAAGAACCCTTTTTGGTTCTAGATATCACCTATTTTTCTAAGCGTGTAGGCCATGGAGGAATTTCAGACTGCATGACTTGACACTTGAAATGTAGATATGAAGGCTCCATTCCTGTGCTTTTCAGGGAGAGTCGTGGAGCAGAGAGGGTTCTACATGGAACCCAAAAGAGTTCTACCTGGAACCCTTTTTTGTCTTTGTGGTCATAACAGATCAGTTAGCATCTATCATAACAGGTGATTTTTATTTAACTAGGCAAGTCAGTTAAGAACAAATTCTTATTTACAATGATGGCCTACTGGGGAACAGTGGGTTAACTGCCTTGTTCAGGGGCAGAATGACAGATTTTTACCTTGTCAGCTCTGGGATTCAATCCAGCAACCTTTCAGTTACTGGCCCAACACACTAACCACTAGGCTACCTGCCACCCCCTGTGCTTATAAGATATTCCAGTTGAAGGTGAAACAAAGCTCAAACAGAAGGTTTCATTCTAATAGTGTAGGATGTTGACACTTAGTCTGGTCATCCAAAGTTTAGTCATGACTGTGTGTGTTTCATCCAGCCTTTGAAATACACTAACAGCCCCTATAACTCCCTTTTAAAGTCAATTTAATACAGTCATTAGTTATATTACAACTTCACTTCACAAATGACGAAACTGTAACAATGTGAGGCTAATGATCTAAAACTTTTTTTAAATGGGATTGACAGACCGGGATGTTTTTTTCACTCACAAGTGATATTCTGTCTGTGGCACTGGCACAATACCTCTGTCACCTAATACAACCACCAGCTGCTTTGACAATCCCTTGTCAATATTTCATTTTCCCACTGACTTGCTCTCTGTTTGCCATGCATTAGTAACTGGAGGGTAATGACTGACTTCTGTAAGTGTAGCTTGGACATAAGCCTCAAACTGTGAATGAGTGATTGAACCTCATTGAGGTGTGTGTGTGTGTGTGTTTCCCAGGTAACACATAGTAATGAGAGAGTTGACGTAAAAGGACTTAACTCTACAGTAGCACTGGATAACACTAACCTCAGGCTTGTTTGAAACAAGTAGGCCCTACAGACATATGACAAGTACTAACAGATTATTGGTCCAAGGAGGTTAAACCTCAGGGAAAGAACGCAGACTCATTTTGTAAAGTGGTTCGTCTGTTTTCTATACAGGCATAGTGATTTCTCCTGGGACTGGTTACGGCTAGTTGAAACCCAGTTACTGATGGGCGTCTGTAGAGCAGCCATTTGAGGTTAGTGGCTCTCAGAGGCTTGGTAACAGTAACACTTTACATGCTCTGGCATAACACTTTGAGACCATTATCATAACAGTGACACTGTCACTACTGTCTCTCTGCAATAAGATTGATATTCTTATGAGTTTTATAGCAGATTGGCAGCATAAGTGAAGTGTTACTGTCATTTGAGCAGCAGTGAGAAACATTACTGTAAGTGGTGTAGTACTGTGTAAGACAACTCTGTGTCTCTCTGTGATAAATAGAATTGAACACGTGAACGTATAAAGCATTACAGTTCTTGGCTTCTGGCTCTTTCCACTCCCTGTTGACCTTCATAGAAATATCACCTGTATGTTTCCTTTGTTTTCAATCAAATCCTCACTCTGTTTAAGAAAATGAGGACTTGCCTAAGCCTGTCCATTGCCTAAACCCTCAGTAGATAGTCTCTGTTGGCTGAGTTGGTGCCAGAGGGGGGAAGGTAAGTGCAGTGACCTTTACATTGGCAGCGGGTTAGTATTTTTTATACATACTTCATACTTTGCGCTGCTTTCAATCCTGTCTCTCTTTGACCTCCTTATTCATATCATGGTGAGTTATGTGTAAAGGTAATCCTATATGCCATAATTATAGATATCCAAATATTATAAATAGTACTTGTGACCTTATTTTTTGGGTCCTTCCTACTTCCTCACCTTTTTTTTTTTTTTTTTGTCTATTTGTGATCACCCTGTTTTTTACATTTATTTAACCAGGTAGGCTAGTTGAGAACACCTTTATTTAACCAGGTAGGCTAGTTGAGAACACCTTTATTTAACCAGGTAGGCTAGTTGAGAACACCTTTATTTAACCAGGTAGGCTAGTTGAGAACACCTTTATTTAACCAGGTAGGCTAGTTGAGAACACCTTTATTTAACCAGGTAGGCTAGTTGAGAACACCTTTATTTAACCAGGTAGGCTAGTTGAGAACACCTTTATTTAACCAGGTAGGCTAGTTGAGAACATGTTCTCATTTACAACTGCGACCTGGCCAAGATAAAGCGTAGCAATTCGACACATACAACAACACAGAGTTACACATGGAATAAACAAAACATACAGTCAATAATACAGTAGAACAAAAGAAAACAAAAAGTATATATACAGTGAGTGCAAATGAGGTAAGTTAAGGAAATAAATAGGCCATTATGGCGAAGTAATTACAATATAGCAATTAAACACTGGAATGGTAGATCGGCAGAAGATTAATGTGCAGGTAGAGACACTGGGGGTGCAAAGGAGCAAAATAAATAAATACCAGTATGGGGATGAGGTAGGTAGATAGATGGGCTGTTTACAGATAGGCTAAGTACAGGTGCAGTGATCTGTAAACTGCTCTGACAGCTGGTGCTTAAAGCTAGTGAGGGAGATGTGAGTCTCCAGCTTCAGAGATTTTTGCAATTCGTTCCAGTCATGGGCAGCAGAGAACTGGAAGGAAAGACGACCAAAGGAGGAATTGGCTTTGGGGGTGACCAGTGAGATATACCTGCTGGAGCGCGTGCTATGAGTGGGTGACCATTGAGCTGAGATAAGGTGGGGCTTTACCTAAAAGAGACTTGTAGATAACCTATAGCCAGTGGGTTTGGCGACGAGTATGAAGCGAGAGCCAACCAACGAGAGCGTACAGGTCGCAATGGTGGGTAGTGTATGGGGCTTTGGTGACAAAACGGATGGCACTGTGGTAGACTGCATCCAGTTTTTGAGTATGTACAGTAGATAACACGTGCACAGTAGAATGCAGATGTGTGTCACCAGCTTGTATGTTTTAGATGTCAGCGACCGTCAGTCTTGTGTCAAGTGTCTTCCAAACTATCTTCGAGGTTGCCAGATTGGTATTTCCGCATCAGTGCAGCTAGGATTTAGATGTATGCACCTGTTTTGAGTTATGTTTTGACTGCAGGATTTAAACAATATAAACTCTTACACTAGGATGAATTGGTGTGTGTCAGCTACAGGACAAAGAGTGCTTCTGCTTTCAGCCAGACCAGCTACTGTTAACACAGGGAGGTTATACTGCAGTCTCTGTCCAATGTTGCCATTAGTTCTTGCATGCTTAATGAGTAGTAGGTATGCTAGGTAAGCTAATGTGTAGAGTGGTGATTCATTTTTGTTGCTAAATAGATAATCTGCTGGATAGTACTGTGGCATTCACGGAACTTCCAGTGATAAAGTTTCCCGCAATGTGGTCTCTATTGATCAAATCAAATTTTATTTGTCACATACACATGGTTAGCAGATGTTAATGTGAGTGTAGCGAAATGCTTGTGCTTCTAGTTCCGACAATGCAGTAATAACCAACAAGTAATCTAACTAACAATTCCAAAACTACTGTCTTATACACACAAGTGTAAGGGGATAAAGAATATGTACATAAAGATATATGAATGAGTGATGGTACAGAGCGGCATAGGCAAGATGCAGTAGATGGTATCGAGGACAGTATATACATATGAGATGAGTATGTAAACAAAGTGGCATAGTTAAAGTGGCTAGTGATACATGTATTACATAAAGATGCAGTAGATGATATAGAGTACAGTATATACGTATACATATGAGATGAATAATGTAGGGTATGTAAACATTATATTAGGTAGCATTGTTTAAAGTGGCTAGTGATATATATTTTACATAATTTCCCATCAATTCCCATTATTAAAGTGGCTGGAGTTGAGTCAGTGTGTTGGCAGCAGCCACTCAATGTTAGTGGTGGCTGTTTAACAGTCTGATGGCCTTGAGATAGAAGCTGTTTTTCAGTCTCTCGGTCCCAGCTTTGATGCACCTGAACTGACCTCGCCTTCTGGATGATAGCGGGGTGAACAAGCAGTGGCTCGGGTGGTTGTTGTCCTTGATGATCTTTATGGCCTTCCTGTAACATCGGGTGGTGTAGGTGTCCTGGAGGGCAGGATGAGGTATTGTCTGTGTGTTTTAAAGACCCCAGGCTAATAGGGATGTGTGTTTGTGGAATAGATGTAATATCTATGTGTGAAGTCCCCTCCTCCCCTATCTGGCCCATCCATCCCCCTCCACGTCCATCCCTGAGGGCAATATAGACAGGCATGTTTGTTCAAACAAGGCCCACGCTACTTCCCTGACACACACACACTGGACGTCTAGTGGAGGCTCGCTATGGGGGTATGAAGAGCACAGTACCACTCCCGCAGTGCTAAGTCATGTCTAGATAGGGGCAGCCAGGCAAAAGCCATGACAGTGCCAACTCCAGAGCTCATGTGCCAAACTAGTCACTCTATGGCCACATCCTAGGGGTTATATTCATCTCAGTGTGGTGGGTGAGGCAGAGAGGAAGTCATTCAATGTTATACTGTTTTAGAGGACTACTCTCTTTGAAACACACGCGCATGCATGCACACACCCACCCACACACACACTCACTCGCTAACACTCCCTTTCTATTTTCTGTTTGCTATTTCCCCATGGCTTATCCTTCCACGGCCTCACACTGACGAAACCACTCTTTGGGGGTTGAGGATTGAGGCCTTGCTGTGTCAGCCTGCAGACAGCCAGGGTTAGGGTTTGTCCTGCCTTCAAGGAATGTCCATTCCCACTTCTATTTTAAGTATTTGAGAGGCAGCACAGGTATAGCTAATTGTATGTGTTTTCTGACCTGTGTGTCAGGATAGTCTAAACTGTGGGGGGAAAAGATCAGTGGACTATGATGCTATAAGTTTCAGATGTATCGGAGAAATTCTGTGAAATATAATTCGCAATTATATTCTTCATCGAGAAATTCTCTCCTGTAGATCATTGGACCATTCTGTCAAAAGGGAACGGCGCTGTTGATTATGACTATTTCTAGTACATTAGATGACAGAGTGTTTGAGTGAGCAAACCATATACGTTCATTGTCCTTCTTTCACTCCTCCTCATTCTGGCCTCGTCTCTTTTCCTCTCTCTGCCACCTCATCTTTCGCTATCTCTCTGTCTTTCTCTCTCCCAGTATGTCCAGGATGGAGCGACAGTGTTGGTGGTATTTACTGGTGTTGAGCTGCCTGTTCCAGACTCTTTCAGCCCACAGTGACTTTTACACATCCATCGGTGAGACTCCTCCCTTCCCTATGAGATACATAGTCATATGGCTGTGAGACAGGTGTTGGGTCTGCCCCCAAAGCCTGTCTGTCAAGCACATACTGGGCCTTTTATCTACCCGGAAGTACGGGCTTCTACTCATTTCTCATCTACACAGAAGTTGAAAGATATAGTACACAGTGTATTCCTTATCATCACGTGTATGATTGGTTTAACTAAACTTAAAATAAAGTTTGATAATGTGTGTATTTTCCTCCCTTAGGTCACATGACAGATCTGTTGTACACAGAGAAAGACTTAGTCACTTCACTGAAGAATTATATCACGGCAGAGGAGAACAAGCTGAAGCAGGTTAAACAGTGAGTGTCCACACGCACACGAGCAACAGCACACACACACACAGAGTAGCTGAATTGTGTCTCTTCTCCCATCCCTCTCTTAGGTGGGCAGAGAAGCTGGATGTGTTATCAGCCATAGCCATGCAGGACCCCGAGGGCTTCCTGGGAAACCCAGTCAACGCCTTCAAACTGATGAAGAGGCTGAACACAGAATGGGGAGACCTGGAGAGCCTGGTGCTGAAGGACACCAAGGAAGGTTAGATATGATGACACAATGAAGTTCACATTAGAAGAGATGAAAAGGAAGTTGAAAGGTAGTCCCAAAGCAGAAACGACAGATACTAGTTTTTTAACAGAAAATATTTGCTGCAATGTTTGTTTGTCTTTTAGATGCTCACAGTGAGCATCCTCACAAATGAGGATCTCTGTCCATCTCTCAGGCTTCATCTCTAACCTGACCCTCCAGAGGCAACACTTCCCTACCGACGAGGACCAGACAGGTGCAGCCAAGGCACTGCTCAGACTGCAGGACACCTACAGACTGGACACCAACACCATCTCTACAGGAGACCTGCCAGGTAATTTGTTAGGGAGCGCTAGAACCTCAGGCCTTTTATAATTTGTAAGTTTGTAACCACTGACTCATCCAAAGGAGTGACGCACAAGAGCCCTATGACGGTGGAGGACTGCTTTGAGCTGGGGAAGATTGCCTACAGCGAGGTGGACTACTACCACACAGAGCTGTGGATGGAGCAGGCCCTGAAGCAGCTGGATGAAGGAGAGGAGTCCACCGTGGACAAGGTCACCGTGCTGGACTACCTCAGCTATGCTATTTACCAGCAGGGGGATCTAGGCAGGGCCCTGGAGCTCACCAAGAGACTACTCATGCTGGGTGAGTTACCCTAATGCGGCTCAGAATGAATGAGTTAAACTAGTCACACCGGGAGTGATTTGAAGGACACACTGACAGAGTTAAAGGAGAGCACACTAAAGGAGCTAAGTTACGGGTTGGGTATACTTGGAGGTTAACTGGTAGTGTAACACTGTGAATGTTAATGAGTGCTGAGGGAATATGAGGCCCTCCAGGTGAATCATTGAACAACAGCTGCTGACCTGTATGCCCAGTATAAACTGGTATAGAGGATCACTCATGAAATGTCCCAGGTGGCAGTAGGGTCTGAAGTTAGTGATTCAGATAGATCCAGATGAAAATTCTAAATGACTCTTCCTTGTCCGTTTACTGTATGAGCATCAGTATTCCATCTCACTGTCCCCTCTCTCTCTTCACTCCAGACCCGGAACACCAGCGTGCCAACGGCAACCTGAAGTACTTTGAGTTTCAACTGATAAATCAGAGGAAGGCCCAGGCCCAGGAGGCCCAGAAGGCCAGGGAGGAGGGCAAGGAGCGAAGGAAGAGACTGACGAGTGATGCCTCCAAGAAGAAGAAGCGCTTCAGGGAGCCTGTCCCAGAGAGGAAGATGTATGAGATGCTGTGTCGAGGGGAGGGCATCAAGCTGGTGAGGAGGAATTACTCACTCACATACACACAAAAAAATATATCAACCCCTACGAAAAATGTCCAATCATTATAATCAACATAATAATGAATATTTCCTGTTACTGCAGGATTATTTTCCTGCTATAAAAACTGGCTCAAATGAAGATCCTACATCTGTACGTGTCAATCTGTCTGCCTTCTTACCTCCCTCCGCCCGCCCCGTCTCTGCCTTGTAGACGCCCCGCAGACAGAGACGGCTTTTCTGCCGTTACTTTGACAACCACGGTCACCCCAAGTACCTCCTGAGCCCGGTGAAGCAGGAGGATGAGTGGGACCGGCCCTACATAGTCCGCTACCATGACATCATCTCTCACGGCGAGATCGAGAAGGTCAAAGAGCTGGCCAAGCCCAGAGTGAGTTCCACTCTCTGTCAGTGTGTGTGTGTGTGTGCTATATTGAGATAATAAGGGTTCAGAAGGGTGTCATGACCACACAGATATGTCTGACGGGAGGGTTTCATGGTCCTACAGAAGTGGATTTGCTGTGGATATGCTCTGAGGCTCGTACTAGTAACTGTCTGACCAGCTGCAGCTGTGTCTGCAGAGTCAAGGCCACTAGTAGACAGAACGAATAGGAAATGTTCATGCTAAACATAAACACTCTTCCCACTGGGTACAGACATAATTTCAACATCTACTTTTGATTTACATTTGGTTGAGTTATCAACTAACATGAATTCAAGAAAACATGTCACCATGTCATTAGATTTAGGTTCAAAGACAGCATTTCCTTACATTGATGACTTTTTCAAATCCAATCAGTCAGACACAGGACTTTTGCTATAAATGGTTAGACAGGACGTATTCCCAGAGGGAACAGCAAGCTTTTAGTGTGTGTGGTGAGGGGTGTATACCAAAGAGCCATGGAAGTGGAGGTAGGTTGAGCCCTGTTAGCCCACCCAAAGCAGGGTCTGGGGGGTGGAGGTGGTGTCAGGGTACCCTCTAAACCCCCTCTCCCTGCCTTATAGCTCCGCCGGGCCACCATCTCCAACCCCATCACTGGTGTGCTCGAGACTGCCCCCTACAGGATCAGCAAGAGGTAAGGTGTAGCCAGGTGCAGGCAGGGGTTGAGGAGGGTGTCGAGGGGAGGGGTGGAGCAGGAGGGAGAGCACCCATAACCCCTCTCCTCATTCACACCCCAGCTCAAACCCCTCCTCCTATACCTGCCACTGGCCTATGCCTCTGAGTCCAGACCGTATTCCTCCCTCCCTCCAATGCTGGAAGACTCCTCTGCAGAAGCACAGAACCATACTTTTACTGAACCCTCCTTCATGAATCATTGAATCATTTTCTTAGTCTAACCATAAATCAGATTCTAGAATAGTCCAGGGGTGTTCTAGAAGCTCAGAGTATAAGCTAATGAATAAGGAGATATGATTGTATGGTCCTGTCTGTGGTGAAAATGTGTTTCTGCTCAGGAGTTCTCTAGGATGTGAACCCAGTGGAGTGGGAGGAGAAAAGGTGTAGTTGCTTTTGGCCAACTAAGGGTGTGTCGGGAGCAGTACTTTTCACAAATCCTCTGTTCCTTTCATCACTAATGTAATCACTAGTTTAGCATTCTCCTAAACTAGAGAATAAACCATTAAGTTATACTACCCTTGGTTAAAGGACTGGCGCTGAAACAACCCCTGGCATACTGCTGGAATAACATTAACCGCTTGTGACCGAATCTACTTTTCTCTCTCCTCTCTCTGTTTCTTTCAGTTCCCGTTTCCCTCTACTTCATCTATCGTTTTGGTGTGTTATCTCTCTCGCTCTCTCGTTCTCTCGCTCTCTCTCTCTCTTTCCCTCTCTCTCTCTCTCTCTCTCTCTCTCTCTCTCTCTCTCGTGTGCCCGGGCAACTAGCCATGGCAGCCACAGTACATGACCCCCCTAACTGGGAAACTCACCACGGCCATGTACAGAGTCTCCAAGAGGTAAGGGGTCAAAGGTCATAATACATTTGGGTCTCCAGAGACCCCCCCCATCCCCTCTGGTCTCCCATCCCATACTGCCCTACATCCCCAGGATGTGCTACCCAGGTTTTGGAAGGTCTTTGGGTCAGTAGGGCCACCTCTTTCTGCAATGAATCTATGCTGCTCTCTTACAATCAGATTAATGAGGTCATTCTGGCTTCTCTCCTCCTCTGTGCTACTGTGCAGACAGGGCCAATTACACCTCAAGTTTGTGCACACGAACGAACACACATCCACACACATTCTCTCTCTCAGTTCATGATTTTGATGAGTAGTGAGTGCCCACTTGTATAGATCTAATATACCAGACAACCCCAATCTATGGTCAGACTGCTGATTGTAGGGGAACATGCCAATCTTTAGTCATAGTTACTTTAATAACTTTCATCTTCTTAAAAATAGAAATGCTCATGCCACACCCATACCACACCCACACCCATACCATCCCACATCACTTTGGTTTTTACTGCCCCTGCTTATTACTGTGTATATTGGAGTGTATATTTGTGTGTGTGTGTTTGCTAGGGTGTGCACGTGTGTCTGCATGCAAGTGTAGATGTGTGTGTGTGTCTGTCTGCCTGTGTGTCTGGGTCTGTGTCTTCGTGTTGAAGTTTGTGCAACTGTGTGTGTGGTGAAGGGTTAACTGAACTGAGCGTGAACCTCATTTAAACTGACAACGAGGTCAAAGTGGGAGAGTAATCACCGAAGGGAGAGAATTTGAAGGAAGAGAGACTTTTTGACCTAACCACCACTCTATCATGTCCAATTTATATTTTACTGTCTTCACTTCCCTAACAGCAACTTCTAATAAATCACTTTACTCACACACACACACACATAGACTAACACACATCTTAGTTTTGAATTTGGCTAACCTCACAAGGAATTTCAGTATTAAGTAATACACACAGTATGTAGCACTGGGAAAGAGGAGTCATCTTATTGGCTGAGAGATTCAACAATGTATCCAATAAAAAGGGATGGTGTGTGTAGAGCAGATGGCTGAACTTGAATGGACCTCAAACGTTAGCCCTCTCGCCGTGAAATCATTACGGCCACAACTGCTACAACTCTCACTTTATGCAGTGTATGGCAAATCTACTAAGCAGAGAATCTACCATTTTAATGCTATTTTCTGTGGTTTGACACTTTTTATTTTCACACTGTGCCTTGTGGTGCATGACCCAGAAAAACGAAATAATCTTGAGGTCCATGAAATGACAGATAGGTTATTGTGACGTCTTTATATGATATGTGAAAGAAGCCATGACTCCCAGTGAGAATGGAATGCTCCCTGTTGGAGGGGGTGGTTTAGACCACTGGGCCAGGGTGGATGGTGAAAGGCTGGTAGTGTTCACTAAAAGCATTCAAATAATTCTCCCCTCTGGGCCCCTAAAGTAAACTCATCAACCTCCAAAGCCCTTGTGACCTCCAGAACTCTCCCAAGTCACGCGATGACTGCAAACTCAGAGCTTCAACCTATAGAAGGCTTACATTATTGAAAAGTACATAAAAAATACGCACAACTGTATTTAGTTACTCCTAAACTTCACTCTGACCAATGTACGCTGAGCTGATTGGAGACTCTGTCGGGACGCTTTCTAAAGTCCTTCCTCTTCCTGTCTTTACGCTCCTCCCACTTCTCATGTATCATCTGCATGTAACACATGAACCTATTGTAGTTTATATATTTAATCTTCAGCAGTAGCTTGCAGCATGCTTTGTCTGTTCTCTCTCCCTCTCCTAGACTGTTCATCTGTAATAACTACTGTACAATAGTGACTCTACCACCCCCCTGTATTTGACCTGTTATCCCTGCACCCCTGTGCCCTTCCCCTGTCCCAGTGCATGGCTGACAGCGTATGAACACCCAATGATTGACCAGATAAACCAGCGGATTGAGGACCTCACAGGTCTGGAGATGGACACTGCGGAAGAGTTGCAGGTAAAGTGTGTGTGTTTGTAATAATAATAATAATAATAATAATAATATATGCCATTTAGCAGACGCTTTTATCCAAAGCGACTTACAGTCATGTGTGCATACATTCTACGTATGGGTGGTCCCAGGGATCGAACCCACTACCCTGGTGTTACAAGCGCCATGCTCTACCAACTGAGCTACAGAAGTGTGTGTGTCGTTGATTGAGATGGTTGACAGTTACATTTCCAATATTAATGATCTCACTGTCGCTTTGCAGGTTGCAAACTATGGTGTGGGTGGGCAGTATGAGCCCCACTTTGACTTTGGACGGGTTAGTATTGCCCTGCAGCCTTGATTTAATGACAGCACACATTACTGCTGTATGACGTTTTTGGATTGCATATAGCAGGAATCATCAACTAGATTCAGCAGCCAGACGATTATTTTCTTGAGCAGATGGACAGGGGGCCGGACCATAATTACTAATCATTTGTGGACTGCAAATTGACCGCAAGAAGCCCAAACAGTTATGCTGTATGTGATTGTACACAAATGTTAGCAAGGTTTGAAATTATTATGTTTTAGTCAAATGACATATCTCTCTATTATTTATGGGACTACTTTGGAAGAGAATTCCAAAATTAAAATAACTTGGAGCTGTTTTGATGGTGTTGTTAGAGTCTTTTATGTAAACAAGAAAATCGAATGGGTAACCGTGACATTTAGGATCTGGCATTTCTGCTCATAATGATCATGTGATGTCATGATCATTTGTTTTTCTCGCTCTACAGAAAGATGAGCCTGATGCCTTCAAAGAGCTGGGCACTGGAAACCGCATAGCCACCTGGCTTTTCTATGTGAGTGCTCTGTATTCATGGGACTGCTTCCTTCTTTGCCCCCTAACCTAAAATAAATACTATTTTTTTGGTCTCTTGAAGAGTCCAAGGTGATAATAGTTTATTCTTTAATCGATTCTAGATGAGTGACGTGGCAGCAGGAGGTGCTACAGTATTCCCAGATGTGGGTGCTGCAGTATGGCCCAAAAAGGTGATTAAAAGCTTGTGAGCAATGAGCATGTGTATTTGCAGCCTAGAGTGTGTGTATGACTGTAGGTACATAGTTCCCAGTAACCTGTCTCTACTGTGTGTGATGTATTACAGGGGACTGCAGTGTTCTGGTACAACCTGTTTCCCAGTGGGGAGGGAGACTACAGTACAAGGCACGCAGCCTGCCCAGTATTGGTGGGCAACAAGTGGGGTGAGTTTGTGTGTTGAAACTACCTAAATTTAGCTCTGTAAATGTCTATGACACTGTTATAACCATAGACATCCTATTAAATTACCATTATTACTAGTTACTAGTTCATTCCTAAATCTGTAGTTATAATTCCGCTACTGTCATTCCATTACTTTTCTCAAGTGATCATTGTTGTGGTCTTCACCAAGTTATCTCTGATATAAACTGAGTGTAGAAAACATTAAGAACACATTCTTAACATTGTACTTTGGATGGGGGGCCATTCTTAATACACACTGGAAGCTATTGAGAGTGAAAAACTCAACAATGTTGCAGTTCTTGGCACATACTACCATGCCCAGTTCAAAGGCACTTAAATATTTTGTCTTGCCTATTCACCCTCTGAAAGGGGCACATACATAATCCATGTCTCAATTGTCTAAAGGCTTAAAAATCCTTCTTGAACCTGTCTCCTCCCCTTCATCTACACTGATTGAAGTGGATTTAACAAGTGACATCAATAAGGGATCATAGCTTTCACCTAGATTCACCTGTCTATGTCATGGAAAGAGCAGATTCTCCTAATGTTTTGTACACAGTATTCCAGACTAGAGTACTGTAGATTTTTTACCAGACTAGGCTATGGTACAGTAGCCAACTTCTTTCTCTGTCCTCCTTGTCACCCTCAGTATCTAACAAATGGATCCATGAAAGAGGGCAGGAGTTCCGGCGACCCTGTGGCCTGAATGAGACTGCATGATAGGGGAAGGCTTTCCCTTCCACGCCCCTCTTCCTCTACCCCTCTCCTCCTCTATCCCTCTCCTCCTCTACCCCTTGCTTTCTCTTCAACCCCAGGGCCTGAGAGCACTGCTGTGGATGACAGGCCGTGAAAAGGGGGCCATTGGCATCCCTCCTTCTACTCCTCATCCTACCTCCTTCACGCCATCCATTCCTTACCCCAGCTCTGTACCTCTCTGAGCCCAGGATGTTTTGGGGCTTCCAGCTTGGACAGTATTAGTGGTGTTCTGACTGACATGGTGCTCTCATGGCTCTTTGATATGTCTCAAGTGAACACGTTGTGTGTTCACCCTTATGTCTTTGTTTGCACTCTTTACGGGCTCTGTACACAGCAAAAATGGTCATTTCAGAGCACAGGTTCTGCGTCTTGCTCTGTTCTAATGTAAATAATATGTCCTCTCTAAGTGCATGTCCATAGTATGCCATGGACTATTTTCTCAATTCAGGTCAAGTGTTCACTCCATCTCTTATTTCAATACTGATGTCGCTCCAGTTTATACTAACATATCTCTCTCAAAAACACACACCACACACACTCCAACACTCCCACATACAGCACAGACAATCGTATGTGACGTTTAACTGTTTATAGCTGAGGTATCATTTGTTTATTGTTTTTTAAGATCTGGTTTGATATTTAACCGACTTTGGATTTGAAAAGTCACTCACATTTTTAACAGAACATTTGATTCTTTGGCCATACAGATGAGTTGCACTTGCCCATTTGTGTGATGGAAAAGAGGGAGGGAGAAACGTTGGACATGGTGTCTTTAAAATCTTGGAAAATTCAATCAGATTCATGCAACCTTAAAGTGTATCAATGTGGGCCCATCCCAAAAAAGTTGTGGTGTTTTTTAGAAGGCAAGACAAATCATTTCTGGTGTTTTCCCCAATTAAAAAAGTATTGTGAGGCCTGTTTCTTTATATAATACTATCTGGGGGCCTCAAGGAGAAACATGATATTTATATCTGACAAGATTCACCCATTGTGTGGTTTGTACGTCCTTTCAAATATGCAGGAATATTTTTGGAAGTGTGAAATTAATGTTTTATATAGAAATAAAGTCTAAATGTCATTGCTACCCACCTGAGTGATGTTGTTTTTCCCCCCTCTCATCAACTACATTTTTAAAGCCCTCAGCTATGACCCCTACATTTTCAGGTGGGTGTTTTGTAGGCCATCTTCACTAAAATATCCAATAGGAAGTAGTGTAGTCTATGATGGTTTATAAAAGCTACAATGGATGTGAGAGATGCTATGTACTGTTTATGTGTGAGGAAGGAAGAGAAAGTGTGTGTGTGTGGTCAGCTGTAGATACACGGGGCCATATCAGAACACTGGCCTGGCTCCAGATTGATTGGAAGGGAGGAGGCTTCTGTCTGTGTTGGTGAATGAAAGAGTGTGTTTGGTATCATCAGAAATACAATATTGTGTGCATGTGTGCATGGATGGGTGGGTGAGGATGCGCCTGTTAAATCACTGCTAGGACCTGATTTCTCACACACCCTTGCCTTATTAGAGTCCAGAATAACATTCCTAAGATCTGCACTGTTGGAGGGGACAGTGTCCAGACCTGGGAATTCAATTCCAAGAGCTAACTGCGGCTTCTCTCCCTAATCACTTCAATTATCCTATGGTGTCCTACAGTGCCTCTGTGTGTACACAGATGGGAAAGCACTTATTATCTCCGAAGTTATTATCACTAGGGCCATTTTCTTTTCTTTTTTTTACCTGGTATTTCCAGCATTATCCACTAGGTTTGCTGCCTGTAGAAAATACTAAGAAAAGTTATATAATTGACACAAGCTGTCTCCAATCAATGAATCCGACCGGGACTCAAACTCGGGTCTAGCACCTGTCAAGCCAACAAAATGAACTATAGAGTACCACAGTATGAGTCATAAGTACTACTACTGCAACCACATCAGTTGAAATTATATTGTCAATGCTTTGGATGCTAAGATGAATTGTGCTGCCCTATTCCTAGATTTGTCAAATGCTTTTGATGCAGTTGATCATTCAATCTTGTTGAGTAAGCTGTCTGTGTTAAGCCTTGGCACTGATTCCTGTATGGTTTCAGAATTATCTTAGCGACAGAACCCAGGCTTTTATGATAGACGGATATATGTTTAATATTGTGTATTATGTGTTTTATTTGTAATGTATACAGTGCATTCGGAAAGTATTCAGACTCCTTGACTTAGAGCCTTATTCTAAAATGGGTTTAATTGTTTTTTCCCCCTCATACTACATACTATACCGCATAATGACAAAGCATGAAACAGGATTTTAGAATTATTTTTTATTTTTACATTTTTTAGAATTGTACAAAATAAAAAACTGAACAATCTCATTTACAGAAGTATTCCGACCCTTTACTCAGTACTTTGTTGAAGCGCCTTTGGCAGCGATTACAGCCTCAAGTCTTCTTGGGTATGATGTTACAAGTGTAGCACACCTGTATTTGGGGAGTTTCTTCCATTATCTGCAGATCTTCTCAAGTTCTGTCAGGTTGGATGGGGAGTGTCGCTGCACAGCTATTTTCAGGTCTGTCCAGAGATGTTCAATCAGGTTCAAGTCCGGGCTCTGGCTGGGCCACTCAAGGACATTCAAAGACTTGTCCTGAAGCCACTCCTGCGTTGTCTTGGCTGTGTGCTTAGGGTTATTGTCCTTTTGGAAGGGGAACCTTCACACCCAGTCTGAGGCCCTGAGCAGAGATGGAAAAAGTACCCAACTGTCATACTTTATTAAAAGTAAAGATACCGTAATAGAAAGTGACTAAAGTTAAAAGGAAAGTCACCCAGTAAAATAATACTTGAGTCAAAGTCTAAAAGTATTTGGTTTTAAATATACTTTAAGTATCAAAAGTAAATGTAATTGTTATATACTTAAGGATCAAAACTAAAAGTATATATTACATTTCACATTGCTTATGTTAAAACTTCTACGGGATTGGTGTCCCCCCTGTCGGACGGTTGAGCTAACGTAGGCTAATGTGATTAGCATGAGGTTATAAGTAACAAACAAAATTCCCAGGACATAGACATATCTGATATGGGCAGAAAGCTTAAATTATTGTTAAATCTAACTGCACTGTCCAATTTACAGTAGCTATTACAGTGAAAGAATACCATGCTATTGTTTGAGGAGAGTGCACAATTATAGATAAATAAACAAATAAGGCATATTTGGGCAGTCTTGATGCAACATTTTCAACAGATATGCAATGGTTCATTGGATCAGTCTAATACTTCGCACATACACTGCTTCCATCTAGTGGCCAAAATTCAAATTGCACCTGGACTCGAAAATTATGGCCTTTCCCTTGCATTTCAAAGATGTTTTTTTTTAAACATTTTTTTTCTTTGTATTATCTTTTACCAGATCTAATGTGTCATATTCTCCTACATTAATTTCCCATTTCCACAAACTTCAAAGTGTTTTCTTTCAAATGAAATCAAGAATATGCATATCCTTGCTTCAGGTCCTGAGCTACAGGCAGTTAAATTTGGGTGCGAAATAACAACACAATGTCAAATACAGGTAGCCTGGTCAAATAATTAACATCCAATCACATTAACTGTTACTCTCTCTTGGGAATTCCACTAACGGTCCTTATGTAGCCAAACGTAGCTGCTGCTCATTCCATTTGCTCGAAAATTGATGAATGGTTCAAAAAAGTAAGGCCCGCGTCCATGGAGACATACCAGCTCTACTGGTAGTACTGCTACTACCAGCAGTACTACACCTGCACCTGTCGACGACACAAGTTGTTCTTCCACGAGCACATCCAATGCTAATTCTACATTTGTTGTAAACCCAGCTAGCATGGACTCTGACAGTGTGAATCTGATGCAGCCGAAGAACCACTGTCCCCTTACCCGGGAAAGCACTGAACAACAGACAGGGAGGTTGGACAATCGAAGAGGCGCAAATATAATGAGAAATACATTGATTTGGAGTTCACTTATATTGGGAGTAGTGCCTTTCCTCAGCCACAGTGTGTTATATGTGCAAAAGGACTATCTAACAACTAGATGAAACCTTCACTCTTCAGCAGGCATTTAGAAACAAAACATGCCAATTTGAAAAAGCCACGGGAGGTTTTATTGCGAGAATTAAGATTACTTTTATTTTTTAGAATAAGGCTGTAATGTAAGAAAATGTGGAAAAAGGGAAGGGGTCTGAATACTTTCTGAATGCACTATTGTGTTTTATTTATGTATTGGGTTTAATTTGTAAACATATACAGGGCTCTCTTGTAAAAAAATAGTTTTTTAAAAATCTCAATCCCTGTTTAAATAAAGTTTTATACAGAATAAATCATATCCATTAAACCTAGCGGTCAAACAGGGAAATGGTTCCAATCGTTTTTCCACAATTCATTTTTCCGGTAGGGGATTTTAGAAAGACTAAAATAAGGGCTGTTTCGTGTAGGCTTACCCTGGCATGACGTTTTGATATCCATGTACATCTCTCTAGGACAAGGTGACTTTTATCAATATATTCAGCTCTATTTACTCTCAGATTCGAGAATGCTAATCAGCATCAAAGTAGACATCAAGCAAAACTACAAATCCCTGCAAGCTCCTGCGTGTCATCTCTAGCTGAGACCTTTGCTAAAAGGTGTTGTGTTAATTTAAAACTTGCACAAGACAGTTCACAAAATTGCAGCTTTTTTCTTGTTTTTCAAGCGAAGGTCTTTCGGGAGTATGCATTGCCTAGCCAAGTTCTGCCAGGAGCAAACCAAACCTATCTATGCGGACACTATAAGGGGATAGCGTTTCTTCATTTTTCTCTTTTCCAAGCCTCTCACTTGTACACGCCTCTCCGATGACCTCACAGGCCCCATACCACTTCTGACAAGACAGTCAAGCTAGACCAGATGCTTTTCAACTTTCTTTGGAGAAACCGTACCCATTACATTAGGAAAACTGTTGTAATGAACACTTATGAGAATGGTGGACTGAATTTTCTGGATTTTACTACTTTAAATAATACTTTCAAGATCAATTGGATAAAACAACTCCTAAGAAGACCCACTTCTATCTGTAATTTTATTCCTCATCATGTCTTCTCTACTTTTGGTGGCCTTAACTTCATGTTGTTTTGCAATTATAATATTGACAAAGTTCCAGTGAAACTTTCTGCTTTTCATCGGCAGGTTTTCTTGTCATGGTCCTTAATTTATAAACACAATTTTTCTCCACACAGATATTATATATGGAATAATCGGGATATATTGTATAAAAATACCTCTCTGTTTTTAGAATATTGGTTCAGAAATAATATCCTATTGGTGAGCCAACTGGTAAATGCAGAGGGTCTTTTACTCAGTTATAAAGAATTCTTATCACTTTACAAGGTCCCTGTAACACCGAAAGATTTTGCAATTGTTTTAGATGCCATTCCCTCAGGTGTTGCTATGTTATTCAGGAACATGTCAAGACCTGGCCCTCAGAGCCTACCTTCTATTGACCCTGTTGACTCATCAGTAGGAAAGATTTGTTTCTCTTTTGGTCCATTCAACAACAGAGCGATACGATCCTTGTTTCAGCAGGATGTTGTATCTATACCTTATGTCATGCCTTATTGGAATGGATTTATTGATAATATCTGTTGGAAAAAAGTTTGGATGTTGCCACAAACATACCTACTTGTTAACAAAATTAAGGAAGTTTCCTTTAAAATTATTCATAAATATTATCCTGCCAACCACTATATGAAGAAGTTTAAGGAAAACATCAACTCAAATTGCTCCTTTTGTAATGACCACCCAGAAACAGTTGTGCATCTTTTTTGGCATTATATGCATGTAAGAAAACTGTGGCAAGACATCAGTAGGTTTATAATTGAACACATTTATGAAGATTTTACACTATTGTGGAGAGATGTACTGTTTGGATTCTTTACATACAATAGAAATAAGCGGAATCATTTTTATGTAATTAATTTCATTATTCTTTTGGCCAAATTTCATATACACAAATGTAAATTTACAAACAGAAAACCACATTTTCGTATCCTACAAAAAGAAATTGAACTGTATTTTAAGACGGTTAAATGCTCTACTAACAAAAAAGCTGTTAGAATTGTAAGTATATGCATGTCCCTTAAGGTCCTTGTGTAATTGTAATGTGATATTGTACCCCCTAGCTCGATTGTCCATTGTTTGTAATCTATGTATGCTTGTGTTCCCTCATGTGCTTTATGTATTGATTTGTTGTTAATAAAAAATAAAAAAATATTTTTTTTTAAAGACAGTCAAGCCAACACATGCACCATTACGCCAATAGGTCGGACATTTTGGTATAACGGTTAAGGTGTTGGCTGGACAGTCACAGGGTTCGAGTCCAGGTCCTGCCAACTCCCCGAGTTCGCCACAACATGGTTTCATTGTCTCAACTGCCCCTAATTTACTACAACTTCCGAGTGCTTTGGAGAAGGTCATCTTAAGCAAAGTGAGGTGTAGAATAACTGATCTACAAATAGGATTCCTTTACAAATTATAGGCTTTGTTCAATTAAGATCCGTAGAGTAACGCCTCCCCTGGCTTATTAGCCGATCCGCCTACCGATCCCCCACAATCATGATGGGGCACACTCTTTTCACGCCACTTCGATACAAAGTGATATTCGTAGCAGGTTAGGGAAGCATTTTCACTAACCCTTTCCCTAACTTTAACCTCAGTCTCCTAGCCTGCTTTATACGTTTCCCTAACCGGCTACATCGAAGTGGCGTGATAAGAGTGTTTCCTCTAAGTGTATAGCGCCCTGCGCGCCTGTCATGTGACCTGTCAGTACTAATTGCTATCAGCATTTGTTCCACTGTGGCAACTGCGGCCAGACCGAACACCGGAAAGCGTGTGAGAGAGGGAGTCAAATAGAAAGATAGGGAGACAGAGGAAGTTACCCAGCCCAGAAAAAAATATTAAATTATCAGTCTAAATAAACAAGGATATTGGAAGACAAAAACTAATTGAATTTGGGAGAATACAAAGACTTAAGACGCAACGATGACCGAAATAGAGACGACAGTGCATTATAATAACGGATTCGGGGATGAGGAGGACTACATGATACAGGAGGATGAGTGGGACAGGGACATGTTGCTGGACCCTGCCTGGGAAAAACAGCAAAGAAAGGTAAGTCAAGAGAAGATGACCTGCAGATAACCAATTTAACAAATTCACTTTACGCAGTACAGTAGGACTACTTTACGCACGTGATTGGGAGTTCATATGAGAGCAAATTAACATTTGTTCGCATTTCCATTGTTTTATTAATTTAATATTGAATTATTCACGTTGAGCGCAGGCTCAAAACTCTGTCTCTTGTTCCTGGTATTTGGTTCAGCCGGAGCCGGGGGTCTGTCTTGGCTCCAGTTGACGGGAATATTGACGGACGGATGCGGTGGGTACCAGCTAACAATAGCTCAATGAGCGGCTCTTAACTTGCCATTCCACTGATACGCGAGGAATGAGAACTGTCAACAGATGCTTCTAACACATGATGACGTCCTTGGGATTAAAATGGATGCTATATCTAATTTTAGAGTCGAGACCAAAAGGCATTATAGTAGGTTAATCCAGTGTCCTTAGTGTGGAATTATTTAGTTTATTGAAACCACAGAATACTGTTCCAAGCATCTGAATATTAGGCCCCCAAATCAGTATCCGCCATGAGGGTGCTGCAGCACCCCTGATAAATCACAATTTGTAACCTATATTTAACTAGGCAAGTCAGTTTAAGAACACATTCTTATTTAAAATGACGGCCTACCCCGGCCAAACCCAGTCCCAATCACGGCTGGATGCGGGACTGTAGTGACGCCTTTTGCACTGATATGCAGTGCCTTAGAGCACTGCACCACTTGGGATATATATATATGGGCTCCCGAGTGGTGCAGTGCACCCCTTCTTCCCGCTGCGATGAGCATTTCGAAAGGAAGACATAATAACCTTTTGTTTTACTATTTTCTACATTGTAGAATAATAGTAAAGACATTAAAACTATGAAATAACATGTAGTAACCAAAAAAAAAGTGTTAAACAAATCAAAATATATTTCAGATTCTTCAAAGTAGCCACCCTTTGCCTTGATGACAGCTTTGCACACTCTTGGCATTCTCTCAACCAGCTTCACCTGGAATGCTTTTCCAACAGTCTTGAAGGCGTTCCCACATATACTGAGGCTTCTTTTCCTTCACTCTGCGGTCCAACTCATCCCAAAACATCTCAATTGGGTTGAGGTCGGGTGACTGTGAAGGCCAGGTCATCTGATGCAGCACTCCATCACTTTCCTTGCTCAAATAGCCCTTACACCTCCTCCTCCATGCTTCACGATGGGAACCACACATGCGGAGATCATCCGTTCACCTACTCTGCGTCTCACAAAGATAGGGCAGTTGGAACCAAAAATCTCAAATTTGGACTCATCAGACCAAAGAACAGATTTCCACCGTTCTAATGTCCATTGCTCATGTTTCTTGGCCCAAGCAAGTCCATTATTATTGTTGGTGGCCTTTAGTAGTGGTTTCTTTGCAGCATATTCGACCATGAAGGCCTGATTCACGTAGTCTCCTCTGAACAGTTGATGTTGAGACGTGTCTTTTACTTTACCTCTGGAAAGCATTTATTTGGCTGCAATTTCTGAGGCTGGTAACTCTAATGAACTTATCCTCTGCAGCAGAGGTAACTCTGGGTCTTCTTATCCTGTGGCGATCCTCATGAGAGCCATTTTCATCATAGTGATGGTTAGTTTTCTTGAAATTTTCCATATTGACTGACATTCATGTCTTAAATTAATGATGGACTGTAATTTTTCTTTGCGAATTTGAGCTGTTCTTGCAATGATATGGAATTGGTATTTTAACAATTAGGGCTATCTTCTGTGAACCACCCCTACCTTGTCACCTCACAACTGATTGGCTCAAACGCATTAAGAAGGAAAGACATTCCACAAATGAACTTTTGACAAGACGGATCCCAGGTGACTACCTCATGAAGCTGGTTGAGAGAATTCCAAGAGTGTGCAAAGCTGTCATCAAGGCAAAGGGTGGCTACTTTGAATAATCTCAAATATACTTTTTTGGTTACTACATGATTCCATATGTGTTATTTCATAGTTTTGATGTAGTCACTATTAATCTAAAATGCAAAAAATAGTAAAAAATAATGAAAAACCCTGGATAGAGTTGGTGTGTCCAAACTTTTGACTTGTAATGTATATACATACAAAAATTATAATATTTGTGCTCTTGGTCTTTATTACTACTGTATGAGCGGGTTGAAAAATACTTGTCAGCAGAGCATTTCACCATTTCCCCAAATTTTATTGCTATGAAAGAGGTTGAACTGTACCTCAAATATCTTGGTTTAACAAGGAAAAACAAATATTTATTTTAGGGGCATGCTAAAGAAGACCTACAGTTGAAGTCAGAAGTTTACATAGAGGTTGGAGTCATTTAAAACTCGTTTTTCAACCACTCAACAAATTTCTTGGCAACAAACTGTAGTTTTAGCTTGTCGGGTTGGGACATCTACTTTGTGCATGACACAAGTAATTTTTTCAACAATTGTTTACAGACAGATTATTTCACTTATAACTCACTGTATCACAATTCCAGTGGGTCAGACCTTTAAACAGCTTGGGAAATTTATCGAAAATTATGTCATGGCTTTAGAAGCTTCTGATAGGCTAATTGACATAATTTGAGTCAATTGGAGGTGTACCTGTGGATGTATTTCAAGGCCTACCTGCAATCTGAATGTCTCTTCACTTGACATCATGGGAAAATCAAAAGAAATCAGCCAAGACCTCAGAAAAAACATTGTAGACCACAAGTCTGGTTCATCCTTGGGAGCAATTTCCAAATGCCTGAAGGTACCACGTTCATCTGTACAAACAATAGTACGCAAGTATAAACACCATGGGACCATGCAGCCGTCATACCGCTCAGGAAGGAGACGCGTTCTGTCTCCTAGATATGAACGTACTTTGGTGCGAAAAGTGCCAATCAATCCCAGAACAACAGCAAAGGACCCTGTGAAGATGCTGGAGGAAACAGGTACAAAAGTATCTATATCCACAGTTAAGCGAGAGCTATATCGACATAAACTGAAAGGCCGCTCAGCAAGGAAGAAGCCACTGCTCCAAAACCGCCATAAAAAACCCAGACTACAGTTTGCAACTGCACATGGGGGCAAAGATTGAACTTTTTGGTGAAATGTCCTCTGGTCTGATGAAACAAAAATGGAACTGTTTGGCCATAATGACCATCATTATGTTTGGAGGAGAAAGGGGGAGGCTTGCAAGCCGAAGAACACCATCCCAACCTTGAAGCACGGGGGTGCCAGCATCATGTTGTGGGGGTGCTTTGTTGCAGGGGGGACTGGTGCACTTCACAAAATTAGATGGCATCATGAGGTAGGAAAATTATGTGGATATATTGAAGCAACATCTCAAGACATCAGTCGGGAAGTTAAAGCTTGGTCACAAATGGGTCTTCCAAATGGACAATGACCCCAAGCATACTTCCAAAGTTGTGGCAAAATGGCTTAAGGACAACAAAGTCATGGTGTTGGAGTAGCCATCACAAAGCCCTGACCTCATACCTATAGAGAATTTGTGGGCAGAACTGAAAATCTGTGTGCGAGCAAGGAGGCCTACAAACCTGACTCATTTACACCAGCTCTGTCAGGAGGAATGGGCCAAAATTATTATTGTGGGAAGACTACCCAAAATGTTTGACTCAAATTAAACAATGTAAAGGCAATGCCAAATATTAATTGAGTGTATGTAAAGTTCTAACCCACTGGGAATGTGATGAAAGAAATAAAAGCTTAAATAAATCATTTCAGATTCTTAAAATAAAGTGGTGATCCTAACTGACCTAAGACAGGGAGTTTTTACTCTGATTAAATGTCAGAAATGGTGGAAAACAGAGTTTAAATGTAGTTGGCTAAGGTGTATGTAAACTCCCGACTTTAACTGCATGTGCCTACTGAGGGCCTTCTGCCTGATATAGTTGGATAGCAATTTTGACCACGTGGGATTTGTTTCAGTTCTCAGTATCTTTTCTGGCGTCTTAAGTAGGACTCTATATTAGTTTTTCTAATAATTTCCCTTAACTTTAATCCTTTTACCCAGTAAGAGCCACAGGGGAAGACAGGGCTGCCCTTGAATAAGACCTGCTGACACCCTGAACTGTCCTTACCTTTATACAGTATCCTAACATGCCCATTAGGCTACAATGTTGTAGCACATGCTAGGTGTTCCACCTGACACAACCAGGTATGCCACCCACTGATTTGGCCTGGTGTCGTGAAAATAACCTTGGCACATAAGACATTCTCGGAATCAAGAAGAACAATGAAGACACAGCCACAGGTGTTTGAACAAGTTTGAAATGATCTAGTAAAATCACCTATTTTTCTTTCATCAAATAAATGTAGGATTCTTAGACACCTTACAAAACATTATTGAACTTAGATTCTTTACCTCCGGAACACACCCCATAAAGCCACAAATGCTCAGCTACTTCAATGACGGGTGGTCCTCATTGGACATGATTCATAAATATATTTAGCTCTGATCGTCAGGGCTGATGGAGGGGGGGAAAAGGGGTGGGGGGGTCAGCAACTCTGGCGGGGTCGGGTCTGGAGGGCCAGCCATGTTCTAACTAGGAGGCAGCCGTTCAATGTCACATACACTTTGGTCTCTTTTGTCATGTGGAATGCGGCCTTTGTTTCAAAGCCTCTAATATTCCTAATTTGGACAGGCATTCCACCGGGCAGCCTCTCCAGATGGGTGACATTAACCCACAGCCTCTGGGGGACCAGGCTATGTGCTATAAGAACTTAAGGGCCAGAGGATCACTCTCCCAGTCATGCTGCGTGAACTGGAATGGCTTGAAAACACAGCATGTCAATAAAGCCTACAGACATTCCCTGTGTTTACACACAGTACCGTCAACACTGTAGATGGAAGCTGGAGGCAGATTTAGAAATCACATTCCTGGTTGTTGTAAGGAGTCTAATTGAGGCTGATCCACTGAGGCCTTTTGAGAAGAGATGTTCAAAGTATCCCGTTCAATTTACTTTAGATCACTCCCAGTTTGTGATACATCCAAGAAATGACATATTTAGGTGTTTCAAATTAGTCCCGGCTAAGTCCTGCTAAGCTGTTCTCTTGTATGTTTACAACCAGGCTATATACCAGAGCTGGGCGATATGGACAAAAATCCATATTGTGATGAAGGAAATTGGGGAGGTAGCTACATTCATAACGTTGGTTGGCAAACACTTTCAAATGGGAAGCGTATATGATCCTTCCAATTGGAAAAGTTCATGTCAAATTCACTGTTCAAGTTTTAAAACGTGGAACATTCTACTTTAGATGAATAAGACCATTGATGGAAAACTCACTCAAGGTTCTCTGATGAGCTCACAGGAAGTCTCTATCATCAATGCTCAACGCCATCCTAATTTGAATTCACTGCATCAAAGTTATGTGAAAATTAAATTGTACTATTTGTATTCTACTCACCAAAATATAATTTCCTTTGTAGACCTTCACAGCCTGGTGTAACTCCCACCTGAGGAAAGCAGGAACACAGATTGAGAACATTGAGGACGACTTTAGGAATGGCCTCAAACTCATGCTTCTCTTGGAAGTTATTTCAGGTAATGTTTGTTGAATATATAGTTGTATACATACTGTAGTTGAATACATTGACTTGTAGTCATTCAACTTAGAGTTGAATGCTGTTTGTTTCTCCCAGGTGAGAGGTTACCCAAGCCTGACAGAGGGAAGATGCGTTTTCACAAGATTGCCAACGTCAACAAAGCCTTAGATTTCATCACCAGCAAAGGAGTGAAACTTGTCTCGATTGGAGCTGAAGGTGATGTTTTATTCAGGCAGTACTTCATGTTCAGACAGCTCAGTATCTTTTGATTTGATTAATCCATTCATTATTTTATATTTTAGTCATTTAGCAGACACTTTTATCCAGAGTAATTTACAGGAGCAATTAGGGTTAAGTGTCTTGCTCAAGGAGACAACGATAGATTTTTCACCTAGTTGGCTCACGGATTTGAACCAGCGACCTTTCAGTCACTGGCCCATCACTTTTGATCGCTAGCCTACCTGCCACCCCATTATCTTATTGCAGTTCCCACTCTAATTATGTGATAGATCTGATGGTAATTGGATGTTTTCCCCTCAGAAATTGTGGATGGTAACATTAAGATGACACTTGGAATGATATGGACCATCATCCTCCGCTTTGCCATCCAGGACATCTCTGTAGAAGGTAAGATACAACAATTCAAACAAAATAGGATACTTAAAAAGATGCCTTTATTACCATTGTATAATAGATGATGTCCTGCATATGGATACACAGTGTTTTTATACTGCAGCTACCTTCTTAGCCAGGTCTCCCTTGAAAAGAGATGATCTGTATTGACTTCCTGGTTTAATGAAATAGAGATCTCACTGGGGAATAGAGCTGTTGAAGAACTATTTATCTCTCCTCTCAGAAACCTCTGCAAAGGAAGGCCTTCTCTTGTGGTGCCAGAGAAAGACTGCCCCCTACAGGAATGTCAATGTCCAGAACTTCCATGTTAGGTGAGAACACTTTTTAGGCTTTGACTTATATGTATTTTTTCTATTTTATTATATTCGGTACTAATGTGTTAGTACTAAGTGATAAGATAGGCAAAGCTTGCAAACACTGTAGCTCTCTAGGACCAGCACTGGTAAACTTTACTCAGTTATCATACAACTCTGACTTCTGACCTCTGACCTGGTTATCTCTGCTGCCTGCTGGTGAAGCTGGAAGGACGGACTGGCCTTCTGTGCCCTGATTCACAGACACAGGCCTGACCTCATCGACTACGCTAAGCTCAACAAGGTCTCTTGTGTGTCCCAAACACTAACCATGATGGTGTCAAGTGCCTCCCACATACTAACAGAGAAGGGTTCCCTATGTCCAGAGTAATAACTCCACAGTCTTTTCCCACAGCGTGGATTAACAGAAAGTTATTGACTTTTGAGAAGCAGATATTAGAGTGCTTTGTTGTGTTTAACTCTCCCAATTTCTCCTTACTGATGTCTGCATTCACTGTCTTAATGACATGCTCACCTGGCCCACCATTGTATAAAGCTGGAAGGACGGTTTAGCCTTCTGTGCCCTGATACACAAACACAGGCCAGATCTAATCAACTATCAAAATCTGAAGGTATCGTATGTGTAAATAAAAAGTAGACTATGTTGTGTGTTGAATTGCGTGTGCACTGTGTAGTTGTATGCTGTTCTAGGCATATCCTTTGGTAGACTGGGTCACTGTAGTGCGTTCATTAGAGTTCAAGAGTATATTGGTGTATCAGTGTTCAGGTGTTGTGTATAGACACATATTGTCAAATAAAATGTGTACATGTAAAGAGTAGGCCACAGTGTGGAATATACATGTCTCTCCTTACACTATGTAAGCTGTGGTCTTTTTAATAGTGACTGACATTTACATCTCCATCCTGAACTGACTTAGTCCTGACTGGGAATAGACAGAGAAATGTGAGTCACATCCCAGGAGAGCCCAGGGTTTACCTCAGCTGTGGCTGGCAGATACCTGTGCCTGGTACTGCTCTTTATAGGGCAATCAATCTATTCACGGTTGTTTGGAAATAGACAGGAAAATGGATAGATCAGTGGAGCCCAAATCTTTTGGAAAGCCAGAGGCTTTGGGTTTCAGTAGAGGAGTCCCCCCTCTCTCGTACATACACGCACACACACACCTATATCAGAATCACCTTTATATGCCCCTCTGCCCCCCCAACACTCTCACGAGTGCATTGAGCCTAGACAGACCCTGTCAGCTGTCATGTCTGGCTCCAGGTGAGCAGGCTCAGTAAGCCCTCAGTGTTAGCTTGCTGAAATGTCTCCGTGTGGGGAACAGGCTCATGGGTATCTGCCCGCCCTGGATCTCTGCAGCTGCCACTGTCCTGTAACAGGCCTTTTCCCCTCGGCCGGCATCAGTGGAACAGACTTAGGACAATAGCAGCAGCATGAGCCCTCTCCTCCCACTAAACACATTTACACAACCCTACCCCATTAGTGAGGAGGCACTTACTGACTGACTGTCTGTCACCTGATGGTTAATTCCATCACTGGATACACGACAGTTTGTAAACTGGTTTCAAATACTGTACACATGCACATGTTTTCTCATATAAAAAGTAAATGAGAAGATTACTTTGTTTATCCGTTTAATTGGAAAGTATGTTTCTATAATATTTATAATTTTCTAGGATGATCCCATGGGGAACCTGAACCTGGCGTTTGAAATAGCAGAGAAGCACCTGGATATTCCCAAGATGCTGGACGCAGAAGGTAATGTCTTCTAAGGAAACAAAGTTTTGAAAATCGGTATTAGCTATAGGTATATCATTCTGCTCATTATGAAAACATAAACCATCTTATCTGGTACTGTAATGGTGGGAGTCAGACTGAGTTTTGTTACAGGATTGCCTGGAAGAGATTTCCAGGAAGATTGTCTGTACTTGTATGCACATTGTAATGATGAAGTCCTATGTGCCTGGTCTCCCCACACAGATTTTATAAGCGCAGCCAGGCCAGACGACAGGACTGTTATGACCTATATGTCCAGTTTGTATCACACATTTGCAGTGGTACAGAAGGTGAGGGGACATTGATGCTGTGTAGTCCTAGATACAACGTGACCTGGTCCTTGTTTAGATCTCTTTGCCATAGACCACCCCACCTTCCCTCCAGGATAGCCCTGCGCTAAGATGTTCAGGTTTGGAGTCGATCTGTGGTCCTTTTCCTCTGTCAGTGCTCTTGTGTTTCCTGTCTCCACCCTCCTATCTTCCTCCTTTTGTACTTGTTGTCTGTCACCCTCTTCTGTCCCTCCCTCCCTCTGTAGACATCATCAACACCCCCAAGCCTGATGAGAGAGCTATCATGACCTATGTGTCCTGCTTCTATCATGCATTTGCTGGAGCCGAGCAGGTATACAGCTTGCACCATGAACAGTTTGAATTAAGTTTTTGAATTCAATGTATTGTAGGTACAATACTTCCTAAAACAATTGATGATGATTACCATATGCCTACCCCCCCTTCCCCTCACCTCACCACTCTTTCCCCACCCCTCACTTCTCCTTCCCCTCCCCCACATCACTCTTTTCCCCCTCCCCTTACCTCTCTTTCCCCCTCCCCTCAAATCTCTTTCCCACCTTCCCTCACTTTTCCTTCCCCCTCTCCTCCCATCCCCTCACCACTCTTTCCCCCCTCCCCTCACCTCACCTCTCTTTCTCCTCTCCCCTCACGTATCTTTGACCCCTCACTTCTCTTTCCTCCCTCCCCTTGGTAGGCTGAAACGGCAGCCAACAGGATCTGTAAAGTTCTGGGTGTGAACCAGGAGAATGAGAAACTGATGGAGGAATACGAGAGGTTGGCCAGCGAGGTAAAGCAACACAGAAGCATACATTTGGACGTATGCTTTCATATAGGTCAACTTTCTTAGGAGAGCTACTTCTACCCCAATCTGAATACTAAAAAAGTCAATTGTCTTACACAAACTTGTAGGAATGGAATTTCCCAGTATTTAAAACAAATTCAATGTCGAATTCCTACTTAACTAAATTGAGAGGAATGACAAAAAATGAACCGCAAATGAAGCTCCACCTCATCACCACCCACTGTGTTTGTAGCTACTGGAGTGGATCCGCCGGACCACCCCATGGTTGGAGAACAGGACTGCAGAGAAGAACATGGTTGAGATGCAGAGAAAGCTGGAAGATTTCAGAGACTACCGCCGCATGCACAAGCCCCCCAAGGTGCAGGAGAAGTGCCAGCTGGAGATCAGCTTCAACACCCTGCAGACCAAGCTGCGCATCAGCAACCGTCCCGCTTTCATGCCCTCGGAGGGAAAGATGGTGTCTGTAAGTGTAAACACCCAGCATTCAATGAAACATCATATCAAACTGATGAAATAGTCAACAGTCCAATTACAGTAGTTGTAGATAGCTAATTATATAGATCATCCAAAATACCAAGGTAAACACCAAGGCACTTTTGCCAAAACGCTGATAGACTTACAAGCCTTTTTAATAGCATATGTACTGAGCGTGGTGCTTTGCTGGTTTTGACCCGTGTCTTTGTGTCTCGGTGTGGCTGTAGGACATAGCCAGTGCATGGCAGGGGCTGGAGGGGGCAGAGAAAGGCTACGAGGAGTGGCTTCTGACAGAGATCCGAAGACTTGAGAGACTGGACCACCTGGCTGAAAAGTTCCGCCAGAAATCCAGCACCCATGAGACCTGGGCTAATGGTCTGTCTGCGATATGATTGTCTGTCTGTCTGTGGAGGGTTTTACTTATGTTTCTGGTTTGTCTAGAGTTTGAAGTTTGAATGTAATTGATTAGCTCCAAATCCTTAGAGATTTGTCAATGGGAAAATGTCAGTAAATCTTCAGCATTTGTTTTGGCTAATGTCTCAGTCTCTCTCGCTGTCTGTGTGTATGACCCAGGTAAAGAGCTGATTCTATCTCAGAAGGACTACGAGACTGCCACCCTGACGGAGGTGCGGGCGTTGCTACGGAAACACGAGTCATTTGAGAGTGACCTGGCTGCTCATCAGGACAGGGTGGAGCAGATCGCTGCCATCGCACAGGAGCTCAAGTACGGATCCTTCCTCTGATCTTCAGGCTAGGCATCCCGCTAGCGGGACAACTTCCGGTGAAACTGGAGGGGAATTCACGCAATTCAAATAAATAATCATAAAAATGTTGGATATTAATCGTTTAGGTACATACAAGTGTCTTATATCGGTTGAAAGCTTAAATTCTTGTTAATCTAACTGCACTGTCCAATTTACAGTAAGATTTACAGCGGAAGCATGTCATGCGATTGTTTGAGGACGGTGCCCCACATCAAAATATTTTTCCACCGGCACAGGTTTCATAAATTCACAAATAGCGATGAAATATTCACTTACTTTTTGAAAATCATCCTCTGATTTGTCATCCAAAGGGTCCCAGGTATAACGTGTAGTCATTTTGTTAGATAAAACCCTTCTTTATATCCCAAAAAGTCAGTTTAGTTGGCGCCATCGATTTGAGTAATCCACTCGTTCAACATGCCAAGATAGGAATCCGAAAATCTACCCCTAACCTTTGTTTCAACAAGTATGTATGCATGTTCAATAGGAAACCAATATTAGCAGGTGCGTGTTCTCTTCATTGCGTGCTCACACACAAATTTCCAAGACTGTGTCCCTGTAGTTAAACTCATTATTTTTACTCGTTTTGGAAGAAACAAGCCTGAAGCCTTGAACATTGAGTGCTGACACCTAGTGGAAGCCATAGGATTGAATAATTCCCATTGTCAGAGCATGGGCTCTCAAAAAAAAGAATTCTTTGGATTTTCTCGTACCATATCTATTGTGTTTTACTCACCTACATTATTTTTTACTCACCTACATTTCTACAAACTTCAAAGTGTATTCTTTCCAATGGTACCAATTATATGCATATCCTGATTTCAGGGCCTGAGCAACAGGCAGTTTACTTTGGGCACGTCAGTCAGGCGGAAATTGAGAAAAAAGGACCCTCAAACCCTCCTAACCATCATCCCAACCAAGTCCCATTCCTAAAATCATGGCTTTGACAAGGACTGCGACTGGAATTATTCTTAAATAATACCAATGTCACAATCGTCGTATTGAGGAGACCAAAGCACAGCGTGGTGTGAATACATACTTTAATGAATGGACGAAAAAACACGAAGTACACTAAACAAACTAACGTGACCGCTATAAAAATTGAGTGCTAACATGCAACATGACATAGACAATAACCCACAAACCACAATACAAAACAGGCTACCTAAATATGGTTCCCAATCAGAGACAACGACAAACACCTGCCACTGATTGAGAACCATATCAGGCCAAAACGCATAGAAACAGACTAACTAGACATTCAACATAGAATGCCCACTCATATCACACCCTGACCAAACAAAACATAGAAACAAACAACGCAAATAATGGTCAGAGTGTGACAACCAAACCGTCTGAAGTTGCTCTTCATTGACCTATATGCTGCCTGTGGTGTTGTGCAGTGAGCTGGACTATTATGATGTGGCTGCTGTCAACCAGAGGTGCCAGAGAATCTGTGACCTGTGGGATCAACTTGGTACACTGACCCAGAAGAGGAGAGAGGCTCTGGAGGTGAGTGAAGGGGGGTTGAAGTTTGGGACATGACATGTTATATTCTCAGCTAAGGTAAACTGGCTAAGCTGTTGTGCCAAGTGAAAAGTAAGCCAGCACATTACAGCTTGGTAGTGTGGGAATGAGAACCAGTTCCATGAATCCAAGAGAGCTGAAGAGGTAAGGCAGTGAATGACGTTACCTTGGGGTGGGGCGGATTGTTCACAGGACAACTTAACCCATAGTAATGCTAAATCTCATGTATATTATATTGAGATAGCTAGGGGTGAGATATGAATACACAGTTGATTGAGGAGGGTGGGGTAATTGGTCCACTTAGTCTACTGATGGCACATATACAGTGCCTTCAGAAAGTATTCACACCCCTTGACTTTTTCCACATGAAGTTGTGTTACAGCCTGAATTTCAATTATATTATATTGAGATTTATAGTCACTGGCCTAAACACACAATAACCCATAATGTTAAAGTGGAATTGTGTTTTTAGAACTGCTTACAAATAAATAAAACATGACAAGTTGCAATGTCGTCAGTCAATAAGTATTAAACCACTTTGTTGTGGCAATCCTAAATAAGTTCAGGAGTAAATCATTTTCTCATCAAGTCACATAATAAGTTGCATGAAGTGAGTTCAATAAGTGTGCAATAAGTTGTGTGCAATAAGTGTTTAACATGATTTTTAAATAACTACCTCATCTCTGTACCCCACACATTCAGTTATCTGTAAGGTCCCTCAGTTGAGCAGTGCATTTCTAAAACAGATTCAACCACAAAGATCAGGGAGGTTTTCCAATGCCTCGCAAAGAAGGGAACCTATTGGTAGATGGTTAAAAATGTAAATAGCAGATATTGAAAACCCTTTGAGCATGGTGAAGTTATTAATTACACTTGGGATGGTGTATCAATACTCCCTGTCATTGCAAAGATACAGCCTTCCTTCCTAACTCAGTTCCCATAAGGCCAATGGTGACTATAAAACAGTTAGAGTTTAATGGCTGAGGATGGATCAACAATATTGTCGTTGTCACGATCGTTGAAATGAGCGGACCAAGGCACAGCGTGCGTAGAGTTCCACATACGATAAACAGCTGTCTCTGATTGGGAACCATACCAGGCCAACATAAACCATTAATCACCTAGATGACCCACCCAAGTCACTATCACGCCCTAACACAATATTAACCTAATTGACAGAGGGAAAAGAAGGAACCCAGTACAGAATAAAAACATTCCAAAACATGCATCCTGTTTACAACAAGGCGCTAAAGTAGTACTGCAAAAATTAAAGCAAATTAACTTTTTTTTCTGAATACAAAGTGTTATATGTTTGGGGCAAATCCAGTACAATACATTACTAAGTATCACTCTCCATATTTTCAAGAATAGTGGTGGCAGCATCATGTTATTGGTATGCTTATAATCGTTAAGGACTGGGTAGTATTTCAGGATAAAAAATAAATGGAATAGAGATAAGCACAGGGAAAATCCTAGAGGAAAACCTGGTTCAGTCTGCTTTCCACCAGACACTGGGAGATGAATTTACCTTTCAGAAGGACAATAATCTAAAACACAAGATCGAATCTACACTGGAGTTGCTTACCAACAAGTGAATATTCCTGAGTGACCGAGGTACAGTTTTGACTTAAATCTACTTGAAAATATATGGCTAGACGTGAAAATGGTTGACAGAGCTTGAACAATTTTTACAAAATAATGGACAAATGTTGCAAAAGCCAGGTGTAGAAAGTTCTTAGAGGCTTATGTAAATTAGGTATTTCTGTATTGCATTTTCAATAAAACATGTTTTCACTTTGTCATTATGGGGTATTGTGTGTAGATGGGAGAATTAAGGCTGTAACACAACAAAACCTGGAATAAATCAAGGGGTATGAATAATTTCTGAAGGCACTGTATATAGATATGGTTACCTGTCCAGCATCTGGCTGGCAGGATGCCCACAGTCCTTTTCCTCTGATCCATACTGGGCACTCATGCCCTACAAATTTGTCAAGACAAACAGCCAGGCCTGGGATTAGGGTGACTCAAATGGGCTGCTGTCTGCCCCCTCTCCCTGCCCAAAGGAAGGGGTCTAATCCATGCAGACCACCTTGCCAACTCAGCAGTCAATTGGGTCATGTCAATGTGATGCATCCTGGGATTAGCAGTCCAAACAGGCAATGTTGGTGAATTGTCAATGAGATTAATGACAAGTGTTTTTTTCTCTCCTGTTTTCCAGAGGACAGAGAAGTTGCTGGAAACCATTGATCAGTTGTTCCTGGAGTTTGCCAAGAGATCAGCACCCTTCAACAACTGGATGGAAGGGGCCATGGAGGATCTGCAGGACATGTTTTTTGTACACACTATAGATGAGGTCCAGGTACATAATTTGTATTTATTTAACTAGGCAAGTCAGTTAAGAACAAATTCTTATTTTCAATGATGGCCTAGGAACAGTGGGTTAACAGGCTTGTTCTGTGGCAGAACATATTTTGACCTTGTCAGCTCGGGGATTTGAACTTGCAACCTTTCGGTTACTAGTCCAATGATCTAACCACTAGGCTACGTGCCGCCCCATAATGCTTGCTATTAGTATTTTAATCATTCTATGGTTGCTACAACTGTTACGTCATTTTGACACAGTGCTTGCCATGTTCTTGTAAGTACAAACCAACATGGCAACTTCTCCTCTCCTCCTTCCCTGCAGAGCCTGATCTCTTCCCATGAGCAGTTCAAGGCCACCCTCCCAGAGGCAGACGGAGAGAGACAGGCCATCCTGGGGATCCACATGGAGGTGCAGAAGATCTCCCAGAGCTACGGCATCAAGGCCAACCTCATCAACCCCTATAGCACCATCACCACCGAGGAACTCCTCGCCAAGTGGGACAGGGTAGGACCTCGAAATTCACATACATACACTTGAGACACGCATGCATATACAGTCACTTTCTATGTCAGGTTGATGTATGTGTTGTCGTCATGTTGCTGACCAGGTGAAGAAGCTGGTTCCCCAGAGAGAAGGCTCCCTCCAGGAAGAGTTAGCCCGGCAGCATTCTAGCGAGAGGCTGAGACGGCAGTTTGCTGTCCAGGTTAACCTCATCGGACCATGGATACAGACAAGGATGGAGGTCAGAGAGTCAGCCATCTGTTTAGTGTCTAGGGCAGGGGTCTCTAACACTGTTCCTGGAGAGCTACTCTCTGGTTGTAACCTACAGGATGGTAGCTCTTCAGGAACAGGGTTGAAGAGCCCTGGTCTAGGGGTATCTGGAACAAAAACCTGAATTGCTCATGTGTGTGGTTCTGACAGGAGATTGGCCACTGCTCCCTGGAGGTGGGTGGTACCCTGGAGGACCAGATGACCCAGCTGAAGCAGTTTGAGCACGTCATCGTCACCTACAAGCCCAACATCGACAAGCTGGAGGGAGACCACCAGCTCATCCAGGAGTCTCTGGTGTTTGACAACAAGCACACCAACTACACTATGGAGGTACTGCAGAGCACCACAGAGAGACGGTCTCTGCATGCAGTCTATTAAGATTAGATGTGGTCAGGGGGATAATGATGATGGATGTCTTTGAGATTTCATTGGCAGCTGGTTAATCTGCCTGTCTGTGTCTATACCTGTCTTGGCATCATGGTAACAGCACATCCGTGTGGGCTGGGAGCTCCTCCTCACCACCATCGCCCGCACCATCAACGAGATCGAGAACCAGATCCTGACCCGTGATGCCAAGGGCATCAGTCAGGAACAGATGCACGAGTTCCGCTCTTCCTTCAACCACTTTGATCGGGTACAGTGCTCCTTCCACTTCCTGTACTCCCGGTTCTCTGATTCATATATTAACATTTAACCTGAATGGCATGATAAGTAGCATAATACCACTGACAAAAGAAATCATTCTCACCTGTCTTGCCTTTCTTATTCTGAAGCTGTGTAAGGAAACTGGGATAACTGTATATTGTTGTGATACTGTACTACGGTCACTGCTCTCTGGGCTTGGTTGTTTAGACAGTTAAACAATATAATACAACAACTATTGTATGATAGTGTAATGTACAGGTCTATAAAAAAACAAAGTATTTGATATTGGTTCCACATAGTTGTAATGCTATATGTTATAAACACTTGCATGTGTGTGAGAGAGAGACACTTCTGAGTGTGACTAACACCCCCTCTAACACCTGGCCCCAGGAGAACACAGGCAAACTGCGTTGTGAGGAGTTCAAGGCCTGTCTGATCAGCCTGGGTCATGTGGGCAATGACCATCAGGTACTCAACCCTACTGACCTCTAAACTTTCATGATCCCTGACTGACGTCTCGCTGATGACTTGGCCTTCTTCCATCCCTTCTAGAGTAGACCACACCTGCTGCTACCTCTCATATGTTTTTAGTTGTATCGATATTTTGACAGTTGGGCTCTACAGCATGGCAATGTTGGTGGCAGCAGCTTTGGCCTGTTATGACAGTTCATTTAGAATTGACTCCTAAAGTATTTATTGTCTCTCACTCCATGTCTTCTAATGTTACTGTCACTGTGTCCATCTGTCTGGTTGTGTCTGTGTCCATTTCTCTGTGTTAGCTTTGGCCTTCTCCCCTTCCCGATCTCCACTGCTCTGCCATCCACCTTCTCTTGGTCTCCCTTCTCCTCCCTGTCCCATCCCTTCTCCTCCCTGTGCGGTGACCCACTCCCAACCTCCACCCTACGACCCTTGACCTCTGACTACAGAAGAAACACGGGGCGATGGACACTGATGACTTTAGGGCCTGTCTGATCTCCATGGGTTATGATTTGGTAGGAGTCTCAATATGCTCATGCAGAATTACAGTATGCAAACAATGCATAATAATACCAAAAGGTATTGATAATATACTGTATGTGTAATGACGCAATGACGAATAAAGATATGTGTTCCTTTCTCTGATCTCTCTCTCCCTGATCTCTGTCTCTGACTGTCAGGGTGAAGTGGAATTTGCCCGCATCATGATGCTGGTAGATCCCAGTGCCACTGGCATGGTGTCTTTCCAATCCTTTATCGATTTTATGACCAGAGAAACCACTGACACAGACACCGCCGACCAGGTCGTGGCATCCTTCAGAATCCTGGCAGCCAATAAGGTGTGTGTGTGCGAGAGAGAGAATGTGAATGTGAATGGGAGTGTGGCAATTGAGTGTACCATGTCAATCACACAGAAGGGGTGAATTCAGTATAACAGTAAAGAGGCATATTATTCTGACAGATTAGGAAGATTTGGTAGAGCGGACTTCTCTAAATGAGCCCGTTCTCTCCCCCCTACCCCTTCTCCTCCCCCCTCCACAGCCCTACATCCTGGTTGAGGAGCTGAGGAGGGAGCTCCCCCCTGACCAGGCAGAGTACTGCATCTTGAGGATGGCCCCCTACAGTGGTCCAGGGGGACCCGCGGGGGCTCTAGACTACACCGCCTTCTCCACTGCCCTCTACGGAGAGAGTGACCTCTAACCCTGCAAGATGACCCCCAAGATTGACCTTTTGATGCCAGCCAACACTTCTGGATGAAATCCCCTTTAACCAAACACACTGTAAAAGCAAGGCAAAGTTAGCTATGTTAGATTCACATTAGGTAGATATTGTACATTTGCCTACTATTGTGTGGCACAGTAGTTTCCCTCATATGAGTTCTGCGGTGAAGTGAAGATAGCAGATAACAAAAACTGTTCTTCTAAGAAAAATGATATGATTGTATAAGCTACAATAGTTTGATTTAATAGAACAGTTGACTACAGTAATAGCAGCAGTTGGATATGTAGCTAGAACAGAAAAATAGCAGCCTAATAGTAAACATTGTGTCCTCATCTCCTGTTAGTGCCTCATCAGGAACTAACATACAGTATGAGTTCTGATTGGGAATAAGACAGAGTGGTATATGATGATCCAAACATCAGGATTATGATTATTTAAATGTTGGGATATCCGCTTGCTGATTTGTGAGATTAGATCTGGACTATTTGAGCAAAAGCTTGATTGAAATGACAGTAAAGTATGCCATTTAAGTATCATAATAGGTTCTATGATAGCACACTGATAACTGTGTAAGGTTATCAAGTGTGCCTCTCATACTCCATTCTAAAAAAAGTAATGACCAACATGTTGTTTATGTCAACAAAATGTACTTGTGATATAGTCATAGCACATGGTGCCTGCTCTATGCTAACTTTTCTCGCAAGTTACCCAATATAAATGAAGAACAGTTTGGCTAAAGGCTATGAGTGATTAATTGAACAATACGTTCCACAGTTCATACACAATATATACATCTCAAAGCTAAGAGCCTCTTCACACACTTACCTGACATTTTTCGTAAACATGTCGGCTACACGTTACTCAAATGTAAACCTCTGGAGGTAGTGCACAACACTCTCTCAACAGCTGCCCCCCTTGAAGCAGTGTAAACAGAATTGTCTGGTTAATTGGGCCAACACTCCTACAGTATAAATGGTAATAGTTGAGCAATGTTTTTCAAACAGTTGAAATGTATAGACATTTTCCTAATATTTGAGACTAAATATTGCAGTAACAGTCTGTTACATTATGAAATTGTTGCAGTAGCTGCCGGCTGCACTGAGCCAGGTAAAACTATGGAAGCCCATCCTCACCACCAAAAACATGTCAAATGATGGCTATGATTTAAAAAAAAATTGTAACATTTGTGTGGCGATTTCAGAGGTGGCACCACAGTAGTAGTGGGAGAATTTTTTTTCCTAGGGCCCAATGTTTTTCACGATCTGGCAGTAGGCTAACCTAACCAACTCTGTACTATAGTTGTAGCATTTGACGTAGTAATAAATCAGCTGTACAAAAAAAAATGGTTTTATATGGGCTATGATGGCACCAGATAATTTTTCTGATCACGTCATGTGTTTTTTAAAAGCCCCCGGAAAACTCCTGGCGCTAGGGAGGATGGAAACATTAAAACCCTTTACACAGACAAAGAGAGAACAACTGCCATTGGACAAAAAAAGACAAATGAACAGATCTGAGCTCGCTGTATGCAGGATTGCATCATTTAGGTCTTTGTATCTGTAATTAAAAAGATACTCATAATGAATGTCATCACTATTGTGTTGATTCATTAATTCCAGTCAATACTTGTTTTATTAAAAAGGCCTAGGTAGCCTAGCCACCCGAAGTGTGAATATAAACCAAATTTGATCACATTCACATTTTCTCAAAAGACAAATAAATGGGCCTATTTTGGGCTATAAATACATGTCTTATGCTATAAAATCGTGATGTTAAGTTTTCCCTGGCCAGGTGTAACGGATATGAAACGGCTAGCAAGTAATAGCGTTTCAATCGGTGACGTCACTTCTGAGACCTTGAAGTCGTGGTTCCCCTTGCTCTGCAAGGGCCGCGGTTTTTGTGGAGTGATGGGTAACGATGCTTCGTGGGTGACTGTTGTTGATGTGTGCATAGGTTCGCGCGAGGGTACGGTCTAAAGTTATACTGTTACACAGGCCCAGATAGGATCAGAGCACAAAGGCTACCTGCAGCTGTCGTTGTAACCTGTAGGCTACAGTTGAACAGGCGAAAGCACACACTAATTGTTCATGTTGGCAAATCACGATTCATAAAATGAAATAATATTGGTGGCGTTTATGGGCTTCCAAAAAATCCAGCTCATCACGGTAAATTATCTTATACCCACGTTTTCAGTCGCAATTATTTGCTTCTAACATGGAATGATTTGCATGATTTTGATCAAAATTAAGCCTGGTTTGTTGTAATACTGTAAGGTAGGCCTTCTGTACTTGTATATTCGTGTGAGAGGGTTAATCGTTTGTTTTTTGATAGGCTAACGTTACAGTACTTGAAGACATGCCATTATAGCAACGCCGTGATTTTGTCTTGAAGCTAAACATGCAATGAGTGTAGCCTACAGACGAGAAAATAAACCCCTTTAATTGTTGAATTATTCAAGATTGTAATATGATTTGGTTGCATTATTCAATAGTGTAATACGTTTTACAAGAACGGTTCTGTCATTGTTGAATAGTTTGTGCTTACCGGCTAATGGA
Source organism: Oncorhynchus gorbuscha (assembly GCF_021184085.1). NCBI lineage: Eukaryota > Metazoa > Chordata > Actinopteri > Salmoniformes > Salmonidae > Oncorhynchus > Oncorhynchus gorbuscha. The sequence continues at coordinate 12,441,071 of NC_060180.1, read as the reverse complement.
TACTGTGATATTTATGGTCAATTTGAGCTGCGGTCGCGGAACAAGAATGTTCCGTTGCCAGCCACAAAAAAGGGTAAGCAAAGATTATTGATATACTGACAATATACTTGTCTCTCCTCCCTAACAATGAGAGTTTTTGTCCAGTGACACATCGAGCTGTCCTAGCTCCCGCCTATGCTTTATTTGGATTAGTGCATACATCTAATTATTTTAATACTTTAAAACATATTCGATGAGGGTTGTTGACGTCAACCACATGTACTCAATGGAGAGCGATGCTACGCTGTTAGCTTTATTTAATGAATATGCATAGGCATCTCAAGACAACTCCAATATAAAGTGTTTTTTCTCAAGGTTGCCATCACGTGTCCTACTTATCAATAGAGTAGTAACAGCCTAAGCATGGCGTAACTTCAATTTGAGCAAATAAACCTCACTTAGCAAATATGCCATACATTTTTTTCGACGCTCATTGACGTCCATACAAAAACTCATTGGTTGGTGACAAAAACGCCACCTGCTGGAGGGAGACAGATTTTCAGCCGAGTTGGGCCTCTTTGCCTGCTCTCTGAGGTAAAGCAAGGATTTAATGTTCATTGAAAATTAGAATTCTCTTTGCCACACATAATTTTCTTATTTGCGGACAAAAGGAGTTTGGTCACACCAAAATGAATAGCTTTGCCTGTTTGATGATGTTGCTTATTGTCTTAAATAAATCCTATCAAATTCCTACATACTTTGTATCAAACTTCAGTGGGCTTAGCCTGACTCTCATAGCTTGCTGCCTGTGGAGCAGTTGGGATTTCCCAGTTGAAGATGGGGAGGGAGGAGATAATCACTGTACTAAATGTGTGACTGTTTGAGACACTGTAATGTTGACAAGAGTAGTATACTTTGCGCTTTGAAGTGAATTGATTATTCAATAAACCCTTATCACTTATGTTTATTTTACTTTACATATTAAGAGAGTGCAGTTAAATACAACATTGTGTTTCTCTCTTTGGGGGTAGAAATGTGGAAACTATACTTTTTGTAGGCCTAGACTGTAAAAGCCATATTTCTGTTTCTTACAGCCAGTAGGCTACTGGTTTAAGACACTGAAAATTAAATTCACAATTCAAACATATGGATACAGATGTAGGATCTTAATTTGATCACCCAGTTGCAGGATCACTTTCATGTGATGCAGGAAATGTCAAAAGTTTAAAAGTTTAAAAAAGGTTCCACTGACATTTCAGACTTGATTTTTACCTACGAAAGATGTATCAAGCCCTACAAAAATGTAAATTCATTGTAATCCACGTAATAAATCACATTTCCTTTTGCTGCAGGATTGTTTTACTGCTGTAGCAGACTGGCTCAAATTAAGATCTGTATAATCAAATAAAAATTGTCTGTAAAATCTGATGTGAATATGGGGCAGACACTTAGTGTGTTGTGAATTCTGTAATGAATGTATTTTAATGTTTTTAAAATGGTTTAACCGTTTTACGGACCCCAGGAAGAGTAGCTAATGGGGATCCATAATAAATACAAAATACTGTATGAGTGTGATTATGAGCCCAAAGAAGAGCATCATCATGTGTGTAGTGATGCACTATTTCCGCTACACACAAACTATTTAATGTTGCTAAATACAGTTAGACATGGACTATAAAAATGTGTGACCCACACTGAAAAACATTTTCTTCAGCGTTAATTGATGCTAATGTCTCATACAGTGACAGTCGTTAACATATTCATATCTCAGACATATTCCCTGTAGCTGATTAAAATTGTTGTCAATATCTTCCTGCCTTTGAGAAATTGTTGTTATCAATCCAGTATTCAAGAAAAACCTTTCTTACCTGTATCTTGTCTATGTTTCCCAGGGGAGGGGTATGCTGCTTTTGTGTGCATGCGGCCAGTGGAGTGCAGGTAGTAGTTTATGAATAAGCGTATACATTGTCGTGTCACGATGGGGTGTTTACTTTGTGAGACACATATTCATGTTTTGAGAACTTTTGTGCCAACATGGAAATGTCCCACTATGTACTTCAGATGAGAAGGCCGGAAACAGACAAATGTATGGTACGATATGTCAAGTTTGGTCCAATTTATTTCGCTACAGGTTATTTGCAATGTCACACTGAGCCCAAGTGTCTTTCTTTGGAATACATGTTTTTTCTCCTTTAGTATTGAGCACACGAATGCAATCTGAATGACTAGAAATTGAAGTTTACATTAAGTAAAATATTGTGACTTGCTTCAGCACTTTAACACTTTAAAAGTATTTTTGTGTTACTTGAAGAAGTCTAAAATGTTTTACTCAAGTGAAGCAGTGAAATATATAGTTAAAGTTAAATATATTAAAATATCTGGTCTGATTACTTTGACAGACTACTATATCAACCTTGGTGTCACACCTAACTATCTTATGTTGAATCAACTAATGTAAGCTCTGCTAAATGACTAAAATGTACAAATGTAACCTTATTATTTTTGGAGTGTTGGGCAGTTAGATCACATATTTCATCACAAACAACTACACTCAGACTACTACACATTTAATCAAAATGAATTAGAAAAGGGGCACTTAGTCTGGTACAGTTTCATTGCCATGGCCATTCATACTGTACTGAATACTGAATATCCACTGTTAATATGGATATATTCAATAACAAACCATGTGTACTCTTTCTCTGCTGTTGATTAATTTCCTAGTATTTTTCTCACTTCCCCTATGTCAGATTGTTACAGTACGTACTACTGCTGCTCAACTTACTGTATGGTTTGAAACTTAACGTAATATATTCTAATTATAATACAGTAATTATTCTGTGATAATAACCAGCAACATACACAGTTAAACCATGTTTTTTTTTTGAAGGTCAAACTGACACAATTATCCAAAATAAAATATCATCATGGCTGCCTCTGCATGCATGCAATACACCCTCCAGATTTATGCTGCAATCATTTCATCAAAGATTATATATCAGTCCCTCCAGGATTTTGCAGGCATTTTTGTTATATTTGCGGGCAGAGATGCTTGATTCTGCTGCTGCAATTCTGAAATTTTGCATGGCAATATGCAATGATTTTATCCAATTGTCATGCAAATGTGCCGATGAGGGGGATATAGTTTGTTGACGTGTGGCTTGATTGAACCATATATTGCGAGCCTTGTTTTGTACTGTCAGTTTTGTGCAATAATATTGAGATGATTTGACTGTTTTATGCAGAAATAGTGTGAGATTGGTCAAATTTGCAAGCCCTCGCATTGGGATCGCAGAATTGCAGAATCCTGGAGGCACTGATATATGATACTTCCGATTGATTCATACTATGACAGATCATCAGTTTATGAACTCTACGGGTTTGGAGAGGCACTTCTCACTATCATGCCTGTTTGTTTGTGGCCTCTCTATCACTCCCTCTGCCTGTTTGTCTGTTCATGATAACAACAAACAAAGTCTTAACACATGGAACACACCTTCATGACCCATAATTACTGTGATGAAGTTCAAGACCTTAAAGCACTCACATTTTCCAGATAGTTTGCCAGGAGTGATGTGCAGGCAGTTTCCAAGAACCTTACTTACAGTCATTTGAACTTCTTTGAATAAAACTCTTGTGCCCTCTTTCTTTCTGTTCTTGACTGGTGGCACATTAATTAGACAGTGATTGTGCAATTAATTATGTAGCTAGCAAGTATTCTTGGCCTCAAAACATTCACTATCAGTTTTTCACACAGTCAGAACTACCCAGCGTTAGCGTGGGTAATGTGCAATCACTGGAGAACAAACTGGATGAGCTCCTGTTTGAGGCTATCCTATCAATGGGACCTGAAACACTGTAATATCTCATGTTTCTTGTGGCTGAACGAGGACATGAATATACCAGTCAAAAGTTTGGACACACCTACTAATTCAAGGGTTTTTCTTTGTTTTGACTATTTTCTACATTGTAGAATAATAGTGAATACATCAAAACTATGAAATAACATATATGGAATTATGTAGTAACCAAAAGAGTGTTAAACAAATCTAAATATATTTTATATTTGAGATTCTTCAATGTAGCAACCATATGCCTTTATGACAGCTTTGCAAACTCTTGGCGTTCTCTCAACCAGCTCCATGATGTAGTTACCTGGAATGCATTTCAATGAACAGGTGTGCCTTGTTAGAAGATAATTTGTGGATTTTCTTTCCTTCTTAATGCATTTGAGCCAATCAGTTGTGACGATGTCTCACTGGTTTTGCTATGCATTGTCAAGACCGAATGGGAAGATGAAGGGAGAAGGGGCGTGCCTCTTTGCTAACAACAGCTGGTGTGTGATCTCTAATGTTAATAAGGAAGTTTTAAGTTTTTGCTTACCTGATTTAGAATACCTCATAATAAGCTGCAGACTATACTATTTACCATGAGAATGTTCATCTATATTTTTCATAGCTGTCTGTTTAACACTACAAACTGATGCTGGCACTAAGAGCACACTCAAAGAGCTGTATAGGACCATAAGCAAACAAGAAAATGCACATTCAGAGGTGGCATTTTTCATGGCCGGTGATTTTAATGCAGGGAAACTGAAGTCCATTTTAGCATGTCACCTGGTGAACTAGACAAAACCTCCAGGGGACAATGACACAACATCCCCAAAATGTCCTAAACATCCTCTGGGACCAATCAGTAACTAGACAAAACTTCCAACTTCCAACATGACACAATGTCTTTAGGCAACTATTTTGTGATGTGCCAGGGACGTCGTAACGACTCATTATTGCTTGCAGGGTATCACCTGTAGCACATGTTCATAGCTATGAAATTATTTGAAAGGTTGGTCATGTTTCACATCAACACCATCATCCCAGACACCCTGGACCCCCTCCAATTCGTATAACGCCCCAACAGATCCACAGATGATGCAATCACTATTGCACTCCACATTGCCATCGCCCACCTGGACAAAAGGAATACCTATGTAAGAATGCTGTTGAGCTCTCCCCGTAGATTTTGCAGTGACATAGTGTCCCTATGAGTGACAGAATACTGAGCCAATCACTGAGCAACTAGAGAACATTACTAACCCCTACACCCTGTTTTTTCTGCTGGCTGCCCCACCACTACAGAAAGCACTGAGCTAGGCTGAAACACCTGCATGTTGAAGCTGCTTAATAACTCAAGAAAGCAAAATAGAGACCATATTTGTATGCGGCTTTATTAACTCAAATGTTTTTTTGTAATTTTTTATTTTTATTTTTTACATTGTTTGTAAACTGATATGTGACATGTATTAATTCCAAAATAACATGCAAAACAGGCACACACACAAAACGGTGGGGCTCAAAACAGGTGAGGTCACCCTGAATGAAGAGCTGCCACTTATAACAATAAATAATTTTTCAAATATTTAAAGTGGGAACTTTTGCTGTGGCAAGTCTTATTCATTAGGCCTACTCTGCACTTTTCAATAAATCGTCTTGCCTCATGTGTTATAGGGCTACCTGTCCTATCAGCTCCCGTGGCTGCCTGTGAGATATTGTGCGCCTTGACAATGAGAGACGTGGGTGGCCAAGCTATTGAGCAACAATACATTTAGCATATTGCGCTTTTAATGGACGGAATTGCGCAGGTTGGTCGATGCATGTGCGTGGTCGTTGACAGTGGTAGACTGTAGCCTATTTTTACCTGCCAAGCGCGCGCTGTGTCAAAACTGATAAGGCGCCACCCAATGAGCGTTGGTCAATCTCACTGATTATTTTTCAACTAGGCCTTCTACAGACAGTGAACTGCATTACATATTTGGACATGGCTGAATCAGGAGAAAGCGAAGATGAAATCCAATTTCTACGTACGGTAAGTAGGCTAATGCTACGGAGTATTTAACTCTGGTGGTGGCATTTGCGGCAAAGTTGGAAGAAGGTTGGGTTTTGCAGGGCATCGATACGGTAGCCAGAAAAAGAAACATTTACAGGTGTATTATAATAATCACTGGGACGTTTGGCCACAATTGTCAGGTGTAACGTTACATGCTTTTTTAGTTGTTAACTTTTTTCCCACGGTCACTCACTTGTTTGAAAGTTACTTAAACAAATAAGAAAAGCCAAACCTTTGTTTTCATGATAGAGTTTAGAGTAGAAACGTACTTTTTTGTCTATTTGAAAGTTACTAGGATGTATTGAATGGCTATTACTTGTCTTTAAAACGAACTGTGTGTTGGCTACCATGACATGTTTTGTTTGCTAAGGAAATAAGAGTTACAGAATTGTTACTCTCTCCATTGCTCTCCTCTCATTTGAACGAATAACAACAACCATTTGTCTCTTTTTCTGTCACTCTGACAAATGAATTGTTAACCTTTACTCCAAATTCAAACTCATTATTTTTGTAGAAATGTATTCGTTTATTTTTTTCTGTTCAACAACTAGCCACTGTATTTTAAACTCACTACTGTCGTCTAGTTAGTTATCCGATTTAATTTCATATTCTACTACAGTAAATTGAGCTTAATGGTTTGTTCTATTTTTAACTGTATTTTCAACCACAGAGAATGATGGAGGCCTATCATTCTGTGTGGTTGTGTGTGAGTCCTCTCAGGGCTTGGTATCTCAGCTCTCTGATAAAGACATGTCACCAGTGGAGTGCTGGTTGATGCTGTATGGGACAGTCACATGCTTCGGTTGACTGGTGAGGGCTATGGTGACAGGTACTGGTGAGGGCATTTTGGTGTCTCAGCCCATACTAAACGTTTCAGAAACTAAGTATGCAGTTAATTTTCAGTGTTTCCCCTATGATTGTTTTTAGCAGTGGTGGCAAAGTTGAATGAGAGATGTTTTGTCATTTGCCAAGGGAATTAGGTTTTTATAAATGTGTACAAATTCATTAAAAATGAAAGAAATGTCATCAGTGCAGTTTAAAGCTCATTTCCTGCAATTCTTTACATTTTGTCATGGCTTACGCTGTGTTCTTTCAGTGCCTTCATAAAATATTCCAACAAAGAATGCCTGAATTTAAAATATATTGAGATGTTTTGTCTCTGGTGTACACAATACCCTATAATGTCAAAGTTGAATTAGGTTTTTATAAATGGAACTTATAAATTTATAAGGACAGTAACCTGAGTTGCTTACCAAGAAGACAGTGAATGTTCCTGAGTGTCCAAGTTACAGTTTTGACTTAAATCGACTTGAAAATCTATGCCAAGACAGGAAAATGGTTGCCTAGCAATGATCAACAACCAATTTGACAGAGCTTGAAGAATTTTGAAAATAATAATGGGCAAATGTTGCACAATCCAGCTCTAAGAAACTTACCCAGAAAAACTCACAGATGTAATCGCTGCCAAAGGTGCTTCAACAAATTATTGACTCAGGAGTGTGAATACTGTATTTCTGGTTTTAGTCAGTTTACACTGAACACATTTGACCAACTATTATATTTTTTTACCATGTTTTTTGGAGGGGTGGCAATAATTTAGAAGTGGCGGCCCGCTGCTGTTAAATTAATATGGGGAAAAACTGATTTGGCTGTGGCCCTTATCTCTGCTTGTAAAGAACTTGTGATGGGCCATGTTAGCCTCTCTGCCCTGACCTGACTGACTCTGCAATGCATGATTGAGGTTAGGATCCAATTCAGACCCTTTCAAAGCTTATGGGATATTGACCATTTTTTATTTATGGCCTGAGTGGAAAGGGCATTCTTGACCCCAGCCAGCTCTGAGCCCTATTCCTTATTCAGTTAGGTCCCTAAGTGGTTCTACTGTGCAGCGGGACTGATAAAGTCCAGAGGTTGCTGATAGTAGAGTGGAATGGAGTGTGAGGCAGGGGTCAGACAACACAGTGACACCTCAATGGTGGCATCATGCCCTGGGAACTGAGAGGTGTTCCAGTCTGGCTGCTAGTCCCTCCTCTCCAGTCTCTCAGCTCTCCTTATATGGCTGTGACCTGATTTAGGGTTAATCACTCACTGTTATACAATGTTGAAGTACTGTCTAAGTTCATTTTACAGCATGAAATTATTTCTGTCAGTTTCATTGGATGTTTTTCAGGTGAAAACAACTAGCTCACAATATTTATTAACAGCGATGTGGTCTACTATGTGCCCCTGCCTCTGACAGAATGATGAGGTGGTGCTGCAGTGCATCTTCACATCCCAACAGGAGCATCTGAAACTGTGCCTGGCTGCAGAGGGCTTTGGCTGCAGACTCTGCTGTCTGGAGTCCACCTCCAACTGCAAGGTAAAGCTTCATCCCACAGCATGGTCTTTGGAATTAGAGAATGCCAGATCAGAGGATTGATAAGATTCTGATTAATCAGGATTATGTGCACTGTGTTCCCCAGAATGTTCCTCCAGACCTGTCGGTGTGTTCCTTTGTGCTGGCTCAGTGTCTGTCTGTCAGAGCTCTGCAGGAGATGCTGGCTAACAGGGAGGACCAAGCAGCAGGGGTGAGCTAACAGCTTGGGTCTCATTCTAGCCTAACTATAATAGATTTCTGTGAAGTCATGGTTCATGGTTGTGTTCTAATAAGAGCTGTAGTTATGTTGTGTTGTGCAGGCTGGTCAGGGAGGTGGTCATCGCACCCTCCTCTACGGTCATGCTGTACTGCTCATACACTCCTACAGCAGGATGGTGAGCTTTCTCAACCAATCACAGTATCTCTGTGGAGAACTAAGACTTTTAATTTTGGTTGTGTAAATCCCATGAGGAAACCTGTGTGTTTGATTATGTCGTTTATTCCAGTCATAAGGGGTTGTTCAAGGTTTAAATGGACCTTTCTACGTTTTCTTCTTCTTCAGTATCTTTGCTGTTTGTCCACATCCCAGTCTTCGACAGATAAGCTAGCGTTTGATGTTGGTCTGCAGGATGATAAAACAGGTATTTCACATAATTTTAAAGATGTGTTCCAGTGCTTGGTGGAACATCAGAAAGTGCTTGTGTTTGATGATGTTTAGATATCAATTCAGTAGGCCTATGAGTAGTATGCCCTTTGTTCTGGCCATCAACCACATTCCTTACAAATGACCTGTGTGTCCAGGTGAGGCATGCTGGTGGACCATTCACCCTGCATCCAAGCAGAGGTCAGAGGGGGAGAAGGTCCGTGTCGGGGACGACCTCATCCTGGTCAGTGTGTCATCTGAGAGATACCTGGTGAGTTACCAGAGAAGTGCATGAAGAGATATGATATAGCAGACAAGGCAGGTACCCTTCAAAGAGGAGAGAAATAGCTAATGTGCTAATGTTTGAATAAACTTCAATAGTGTCTGAAATAGACCCCAGAATAATAGCAGCCACTTTATGGGGATGGTTTATTTAGAAACTGTTTCCATTATGTGAAATCCTTGTTAATCCTGATCTCTCTTGATTCTCCATAACTGTCATGATCTTGTTAAGGCTCTTGTCTTGGTTGTTTCCCTGCAGCATTTGTCCTATGGGAGTGTGATAGACAATACGAGTGAGAGTGGCAGCCTTATTGTGGACGCAGCCTTCCAGCAGACCCTCTGGAGGGTCGCCCCCATCTGTTCTGGGAGTGGAGTTGCTCAAGGCAGGTTACCTCTTTCTGTCATTACAAAGAACACAACCTAAATGCACATTACAACCCCTGCCATTTTGGGAGTGTACTGTATATGGGATATTATTACGTGTTATTTCTTGATTGTAATCCTTGACTTTCCTTTGTGTGCTAATCGTAGGGTATCTGAAGGGCGGGGACACATTGAGGCTGCTGCATGGACACACAGACGAATGTCTGACTGTCCCATCTACAGATCAGGGGGAGTAAGTCCCAGAATCACACCCATACACACGACCAAGCATTTTGATTATTTAAATGCTCCCAATCATTCACTCAGGCAAGCCTGTGCACTCTCATCGCTCATTCTCTTGCGCTCTCTCATTTCCTTAGGGTGGTGCACTACGAGGGTGGAGCAGTGTCCAGTCATGCCCGCTCTCTCTGGAGGCTGGAGATCCTTCGTGTTGCGTAAGTCTCTCACATCTTTTTCCCATACCTTTCATAGAGATTTTCCAAATCCACCCCATAAAATGCAGGCATGGGTATCTGTGGTCGTTAAAGATACGCTCACTTGTATTTGGTCAGGTAGAGTGGTAACGGTAAGATGAGGCAAAAATAATTATAAGATTTGAGTGCGGACAGCATTCTTCCCTCTCCTTACCGCTGCTGCCATAACTCCATGCACTTACTGCATACTGACTGAGCTCTAGCTGACTGAGCATATCAACTATTTCCAACAGCTGGAGTAGTAGCCACACACGCTGGGGTCAGCCATTCAGGCTCCGTCATGTCACCACAGGGAGGTACTTGAGTCTGACCGAGGAGAGAAGCCTTCACCTGGTGGACAGGGAGAGGGCCGACGTGAAGTCCACATCCTTCTGCTTCCGACCCTCCAAGGTCTGAGGTCAAATGCCAAATTCATAGGCCAAATCGGATAACCAGTGGTGTCAATTGTTGATGTTGATCAGAATTACAATTCCATATCACTCTTTAGGAGAAGCTAGAATGTGGCCCAAAGAAGGACACTGATGGTATGGGTGCCTCAGAGATCAAGTATGGAGACTCCTTGTGCTACGTCCAGCATGTGGACTCTGGTCTGTGGCTCACCTACCAAGCCATTGATGCCAAGTGTGCCCGCTTGGGAGCGGTGCAGCGCAAGGTAATATAATGTATTCTTCCAGTACTAATTTCTACTGAACTTCATCACACTGTAGGCTTACTCAGTATTTGAGTCATTGCTTGGACATATTGCGTAGCTTTTAGTTGTTGACTTTTTTTCTGTTAAATGTGTACTGTATTGTGTTTTATTGTCACATTGTCCTATGACCTTTTCTCCAGGCCATTATGCACAGTGAGGGTCACATGGATGATGGTCTGAGCCTGTCCCGTTCTCAGTGGGAGGAGTCCCATACGGCCAGACTCATCCGCAGCACCGTCCTCCTCTTCACAGGCTTCATCAGGTAGGCCATCATACAGCCCTCTGAAACCTGGCTAACTGGGTTCCCCCGGTGAGGGATTTAGTTGAGGTAACAGTGTGATTGGTTGAGCGTGCAGAGTGTAAATGATGAAGCCATTGTGTAGTTTGTGGCCATTTGGGCTCGTATTAGCAAGGCCTGGACAAAAAATCTATACATTTGGAAATTTAAAATGTTCTAATTTAATATTTTCTATCTTCTCTCAATCTCCTCTCTTGTTTTTAGGAGACTTGATGGTCTCAGTGAGCGAGCGAACATCCCCTCCTTCAACCTGCCACTGGGAACAGTGGCCCTAAGTTTGCAGGATCTGATTGGCTACTTCCAGCCACCTGGGGAGGGGCTAGGACATGAGGATAGGCAGAACAGTGTGCGAGCTCTGAAGAACAGACAGAATCTATTTCAAGAGGAGGTAATAGTGGATTTCTTTAGCCTTGGGGCCTTTGAATCTATTGTCTCTAGAAGTGCCATGACAAAATACGTTTTCTGCATTTGTATGGTTCAAGGATGTTTTTGTTTGGAAATGTGCTATTTTATCTCTTTCTCTTTCAGGGGGTCATCGGTTTAGTTCTTGACTGCATTGACCGTTTACACCTATACAGCAGTGCCTCTCATTTTGCTGCAGCTGCTGGGAAGGAGGCAGGAGATGACTGGGAGAACATCCTCAACTCCTTCTATGAACTACTGGGTGAGAATGACCCACTCAGCATCAAATACTCTGTATAAGAACTTCATGCACCCCACATTCGAGTGACTTTAAAAAGTATGCTTGGGAAATCTGTACAGATCTACAAGTAATCCTACAATCACATCCTTTGTTTTCTATTCCCCTCCAGCTGCTCTTATCAGGGGAAATCGCAGGAACTGTGCCCAGTTCTCAGGCTCCCTGGACTGGCTGGTGAGCAGGCTGGAGAGACTGGAGGCCTCCACTGGTCAGTGCATAATTTTGGGGTTCTACTTTTACCCATGACCTCTTAGGACAAGAATGGTCCCTTTCAGAAAAACCACATGATTTCATGTGAAAACGTGTGTTTTTGGAACACTTCACATGTGATCACGTGAAATACATGTGTTTTTTCCATAAAGGGGTGACACACATTCGATTTTACATGTAGATGCTGCCACTAAGTTGTGTCTGTTGTGTAGGTGTCTTGGAGGTTTTACACTGTGTCCTTGTGGAGAGTCCTGAGACTCTCAACTTTATAAGGGAAGGACACATTAAATCCATCATCTCTCTACTCGATAAGCATGGGCGGAACCATAAGGTACATACACTACAGTACCATTTCTCTGTTAAATAATTGTTTTATTGACCTATTAACCTGTGTATGGTTTTATCCCAGGTCCTGGATGTGCTGTGTTCTCTTTGTGTGTGTCATGGTATGGCAGTGCGTTCCAACCAGCATCTGATCTGTGATAATCTGCTACCAGAGCGAGACCTGCTTCTCCAGACTCGCCTCGTCAACCAGGTCACAAGGTACACAACCATTATTCACCCTCTGACTCACACTGACATTTCCATTCGTTAATACATACAGTTGAAGTCAGCAGTGTACATACACTGTAGCCAAATACATTTAAACTCAGTTTTTCACAATTCCTGACATTTAATCCTTGTAAAAATTCCCTGTAATTTAGGATCACCACTTTATTCTAAGAATGTGAAATGTCAGAAAAATAGTTGAGAGAATGATTTATCTCAGCTTTTCTGTCTTTCATCACATTCCCAGTGGGTTAGAAGTTTACATACACTCAAGTAGCATTGCCTTTAAATTGTTTAACTTGAGTCAAACGTTTTGGGTAGCCTTCCCACAATAATAATTTTGGCCAATTCCTCCTGACAGAGCTGGTGTAAATGAGTCAGGTTTGTAGGCCTCCTTTCTTGTACACGCTTTTTCAGTTCTGCCCACACATTTTCTATCGGGCTGAGGTCAGGGCTTTGTGATGGCCACTCCAATACCTTGACTTTGTTGTCTTGAAGATATTTTTCCACAACTTTGGAAGTATGCTTCGGGTCATTGTCCATTTGGAAGACTCATTTGTGACCAAGCTTTAACTTCCTGACTGATGTCTTGGGATGTTGCTTCAATATATCCACATAATTTTCCTGCCTCATGATGCTGTCTATTTTGTGAAGTGCACCAGTCCCACCTGCAACAAAGCACCCCCACAACATGATGCTGCCACTTCCGTGCTTCACGTTTGGGATGGTGTTCTTCGGCTTGCAAGCCTTCCCCTTTGTCCTCCAAACATAACGCTGGTCATTATGGCTAAACGGTTCTATTTTTGTTTCATCAGACTAGGGGACATTTCTCCAAAAATAATGATCTTTGTCCCCATGTGCAGTTGCAAACCGTAGTCTGGCTTTTTTATGGTGGTTTTAGAGCAGTGGCTTCTTCCTTGCTGAGCGGCCTTTCAGGATATGTCGATATAGGACTTGTTTTACTGTGGATATAGATACTTTTGTACCTGTTTAATCCAGCATCTTCACAAGGTCCTTTGCTGTTGTTCTGGGATTGATTTGCACTTTTCGCACCAAAGTACGTTCATCTCTAGGAGACAGAACGCTTCTCCTTCCTGAGCGGTATGACGGCTGCGTGGTCCCATGGTGTTTATACTTGCTCACTGTTGTTTGTACAGATGAACGTGGTACCTTCAGTTGTTTGGAAATTGTTCCCAAGGATCAACCAGACTTCTGGAGGTCTAAACAAAAAATCTGATGTCTTGGCACTGAGTTTGAAGGTAGGCCTTGAAATACATCCACAGGTACACCTCCAATTGAATCAAACGATGTCAATTAGCCTATCGGAAGCGTCTCAAGCCATGACATAATTTTCTTGAATTTCCAAAGCTGTTTTAAAAGCACAGTCAATTTAGTGTATGTAAACTTCTGACCCACTGGAATTGTGATACAGTGAATTATAAGTGAAATAATCTGTAAACAATTGTTGGAAAAATTACTTGTGTCATGCACAAAGTAGATGTCCTAACCGACTTGCCAAAAACTATAGTTTCTTAACAAGACATTTGTGGAGTGGTTGCGAAACAAGTGTTAATGACTCCAACCTAAGTGTATGTAAACTTCTGACTTGAACTGTACATTATATTTCCAAGTATTGCCATGGCTATTTAAAGAAAAACAGCTTTTGTGAGTGTCACCTTAACACCTTATTTCGTCACTTGTAAATTGTGACTAGTAATTTGACAGGATCTCAGCTGTCAACGATTTATGGAGTTAGTGAAACCAAATCATGACATTTTGTTGATTAACCATTTATAATTCAGAAATGACATGGGATGTTTTTGTGGTAGTAAACTGCCTTATATTTTAAAATATATATTTTTTATTCCTTCTCACCACCCCTCTCTGTTTCTGTCAATTCACCATTACTTAGGAAACCACCCGGTGAAGATTTTCCCTTTCTTACCTTTGATATTCTCGTTTTCCATTTCAACACTTGACTGCTCTTCATCTTCTGAGCTTTCAAAGGCAGATTCACCAGCAACATCTCTGTCACTCCCACAGCTCTTCATCTTCTGAGCTTTCAAAGGCAGATTCACCAGCAACATCTCTGCAGATTTCACTCTTCATCTTCTGAGCTTTCAAAGGCAGATTCAGCAACATCTCTGTCACTCCCACAGCTCTTCATCTTCTGAGCTTTCAAAGGCAGATTCACCAGCAACATCTCTGTCACTCCCACAGCTCTTCATCTTCTGAGCTTTCAAAGGCAGATTCACCAGCAACATCTCTGTCACTCCCACAGCTCTTCATCTTCTGAGCTTTCAAAGGCAGATTCACCAGCAACATCTCTGTCACTCCCACAGCTCTTCATCTTCTGAGCTTTCAAAGGCAGATTCACCAGCAACATCTCTGTCACTCCCACAGCTCTTCATTTTTTCACCGCTCACCTGCTCCTTCTCTCTGCTCGTAATGCTCCCACAGCACTTGTCAATCTTCCTCTTCTTAAATGTTGTCCTGCTTTGCTTGGTCCCCCTATCTCCTCTCCTTCATTTTCATTACTTTTTCTCCATCCCTGCAAGGCTCAGATGCTCCCTCCATCTCTCTCACCATCACTTATTTCTCTAGAGGTCCCAGCCTCTTCTTCTTCTCATCTCCTCCACCATTTTCTCCATCTCCAACCTCCACTTTTCTTCTTGTACCCTTTGATCGAGGGAACTCTACATATCTTTCTGGAGACCATCCCTCTTCCTGCCCAACTCCCTCTTTATCTTCTTCTCCCTTTTTTAGTTTCTCTCTCTCCATTTCTGCCCCCTGTCTCCCTGATCTTGGCAATAGTCTCAATTTCACTCATTCTCCTGTCTTCTCTGTCTCCTTTCCTCCACCTTCCTCTCTCGTTCTGTCACACTTTCCTCCCGTCCCACCAACTCTGTCTCCTTTCCTCCACCTTCCTCTCTCGTTCTGTCACACTTTCCTCCCGTCCCACCAACTCCTTTTTCAGCTCGTCCACCATCTACAACCGACAGGGTGCACTCACTCTCGTAGTGCTATTGCTTTAATGGTTTCTAGTCTCTATAAAATTAGAATTACATTGTGATATTGCACTGGGTCATGTTGCCATAAACACTTTTTTTCTACAGTTACTTTGTCAACAATCTCGTGACAACATTCTGACATAATGTTTGATAACCATGACTATAGTTCTGTGCAGGGTTGTACACGTCATAAAAATATTTAAGGGATAATCAATGATGGTCTATGCGTTCTCTGGAACATGATGAATGACGTGGAGTGGAACCAAACTTCCACGGAGTTGTATTCTTTTCCAGAGAACGCATAGAGCCCTGAGTTGATTATCCATTTTATACCATGCCTATAATTTAACACATTTGCCACTCGAAATTTGCAGGTAGAAATGTGTTCAACATCCACTGTAGCTAACAAGTTTCTAGATAGTGACAGTTGTTGCCTTGGTTACCAAACAAACAGACCTGCTAGTTTAGCTAACCATCAATCAAATGGCAATAATGTTTTCAGTTTTACTTTTGCTTTCAAAAGCAGCTTAAACATAGAACATGTATGAGCTATAGCCATTGAATTGTGCCGTACGATATACCGTGCGTTATAGGGAGATAATGCATGCTCCAAAATGCCCTTCAATCCAATCAGAAATGAGTATTCAACAATGCCATGTTATAAAATTATGATATCATATGGTACACATTTCAGAGATGTCGTGAAAGTAATGATGACCATACCAATGTCAATGACCACACTTACATCCTTCACCATCAAATATACAAAGATGAGAATTTGATTGAAATTAGTTATCATATTTTTATGATAATTTAAATATGATAATATGAAACCATGTGGCTAAGGAAATAGAAAATGCCATCAGGAAGAGAGCAGAACTGCTGTTTTCCCGTGATTAGAAGTAGTGTTGTACATTGAGTGCTTGTCAGAATGCATATTTCCCTCCCTATGGCACTTGCAACTTGAATGCGCCTCGAGAGGAATATTTCTCTCATAGAACACACAACAAGCTGACTAGGAAAATAGATAAACTATTCTACAATGGGGTTGTCAGATTTGTTTTATTCATGACTCGTTTTGTTTGCAGAGGAAAAGTAAATGTGGACTGTTGTAGCTACTTCAAAGCGCCTCGGCAGAAATATAAGTTCATGTTCTATATTTTTTTGCCATGGTGTCAATGATTTTGCAATGGTGCAGCGCCACAGCTAAATGATTCCAGCGGAAACATTGATTTTAGTATTATTTCATACCCATGTTTGATAGTTAAATACTTTTCCAGGACCAACATGGAGCGTCTCGCTAAATATTTATGAATGAGTACTTACTCAATTACATCTTTGTTGCTCTGTACTGGATATTGCCAGGCTATGGTAATCAGGATACATCTTTATGGTTTCTATCTTTATGGTTTCTATCTTTTTCTGTCTTTATGGTTTCTGTTCTCTGTTGAAAGAACTGACGGAATGCCGTTTCAACTGATGTTCTCTTGAATTAGAATTGTAATTCTCTTGTGATGGCATGGTTCTTTCTAACATCATCAACTGTAATGTCATAATCAGTTGATGTTGAGGTAGTGAATAAAACAGCTTTATGGCCAACAGTATTACATTTAAAATGTGGGAAATAACTATTTGTATTTCATCATCAATAAGACCTGGCTCTGTGGTATACTGGAATAAGAAGTACTTGCCTACCACATTTCACTACACATCAACATTAAACCCTTCTGTTTAAAAAATCTATCTAGTTTCAAACAATCAAAATAAGAAAGAAACTAACCAATTAAATTCATATCTGTTAGACCAGTCACTATAAGACAAACAAGTGCTCCAGTCTTTTGTCCAGTTGCTGAAAGTAATGATGTATTCATCACACATCTCCTCTTTACTAAAGCATGAGGCCCAACATCTTCCTGGCTCTGGGTGATGACTCGGCCCAATACAGGAGGTGGTACTATGAGATGACTGTAGACCAGGTGGAGCCATTCCTCACGGCTGAGCCCACTCACCTGCGTGTAGGCTGGGCCAACACTGAGGGATACAACCCCTATCTCACGGGTGGAGAGGCCTGGGGGGGCAACGGGGTAGGAGATGACCTCAGCTCCTATGGCTTTGACGGGCTGTACCTCTGGTCAGGTGAGGGAACACTACAAGAAGGGAAATTAATGAATGTTCACTGGTGTTATTATGTGCTGGATAGGAGCAGTTTCATTGTGAAAGTCTTCACAAACATGAAGCAAATGCATCTCTCATTTCTGCCATGAACTTTTTGTGATTAGTTTATTTAGTTTTATTACATACTCAGGTTACAGGGGAAAGTATTTCATACAGAATCTACGTCTGCCAACTATGAATGTAAAGTCTGGCACTATATCTGTCCTGTACATCAGGCTGTGTTGGTCGGAGAGTGAGCTCTCCCTATCACCACCTTCTGAGGGAGGACGATGTGGTCAGCTGCTGCATTGACCTCGTTGCCCCCTGCATCTCCTTCCGGGTCAACGGGCAGCCGGTCCAGGGCATGCTGGAGAACTTCAACACTGACGGACTGCTCTTCCCAGTGGTCAGCTTCTCTGCTGGTGTCAAGTGAGAGTGTTACCTATATGTGTTGTTGGCATGCTTTCCGTTCTTTCACTGCATCTACCTATATTTCTGGAGTGCTTTTCTGAAAACACAATTTCCCATTTCTATATGAATGTCTATAGGAATGTGATCTGATTCTGTTTCAATGTCCAGGTAATAAATGGATGGCTCTGTCTGATCAAATCTGTCTGTCTGGACTGTGACCACAGGGTGCGTTTTCTGCTGGGTGGGAGACATGGAGAGTTCCGTTTCCTGCCCCCTCCAGGCTTCGCCCCGTGTTCCGAGGCTCTGCTCCCCAGGGTGAAGCTGAGGTTGGAGCCTTGTCAGGACTTCACCCAGGAGCAATACCTTCTGGGACCCACTGTACTCCTCACCCCAGCAACCTTTACCCCTAGTCCAGTAGACATCAGCCAGGTACCAAATCCAGTAGTACTTTGCACATTTGTCCATGGCCTTTAAAGCATGTCGGTGTATACAACCTACTTTAGCTAAGTGAAAACAGAGTAGGACCTATCTTCCCTCTTTTATCATATACCCCAACCCCATGTTGTTCCTTAGGTGGTGTTGCCCGTTCAACTGGAGCATATTCGTGAGAGACTAGCAGAGAACACCCATGAGCTTTGGGTCATGGACAAGATTGACCTTGGATGGACCCATGGAGCTGTGAGTGATGCAGCAACTGAATGGGTTATGGCCTTGTATCCAAATCCCTTACATACATTCCTGTTTCTTGGTCTACTGATTGTATGGTTTCCATAGCAAGCTGCTCACAGCTGTTCATGTCAACAGTGTATATGTATTTTGACCGATGTGTATTGTGATGTAGGTGAGAGATGACAGTAAGAAGCAGGACCCCTGTCTGGTGGAGTTCTCCAGGCTCCCAGAACAGGAGCGAAACCACAGCCTTCAGATGTCCCAGGACACACTCCGGTAAGCCTCCTCTGCCATTCACACATTCACATCAAGAGGACCTGTCAAGACACTTATTTTGTCTTTATTCTACTTCTTTGTGAAGGACTCTCGTTGCCCTTGGTTTTCATATTGGTCTGTCAGATGGCCGTGCTGATGAGGGAGTGAGATACCTTAGGCTCTCCAACAAGTATGTAGCTCTACTCTTGAGACTCTTTATGAATGAGTGTTCCTCCTGTCTTTTGTACTAAATTAACCTTTCCTCTCCTGTCTAGGTATGAGATGCCTAGTGGGTACAGACCAGCCCCGGTAGACCTGAGCCACATCATCCTGAGTCCTGCCCAGGAGACGGTGGTGGAGCTTCTGGCTGAGAACGATCACAACGTGTGGGCCAGGGACCGGATCAGGCAGGGCTGGACCTACAGTTCACACCAGGTAGGCTTTGACACAAGGGTAGACCTAGCCAAACTACAATAGCGGAATGAATGAAATATCTGCTTTACCAAGAGCCTTGAAATAGAAATCCATAAAAATGTTAGCTGGTCTTTTGATAGTGGTAAACCTGGTTTGTTATTTTGGATGAGAAGACCTTCCCGATATGTCTTGATGAAGGATTTGAAGGAGCAGACTAGTTTGGTCTGTACAGTGAGTGTACAAAACATTAAGAACATCTTCCAAATATTGAGTTGCACCACCTTTTGCCCTTAGTACAGCCTCAATTTGTCTGGTCATGGATTCTACAAGGTGTCAAAAGGGCACCTGGCAACCTTGGTTAGCGCTCACTGCGCTCGGCCCGCCACAGGAGTCGCGGACATCCCTACCGACCAAGCCCTCCCTAACCCAGACAACGCTAGGCCAATTGTGCGTCGCCCTACAGACTTCCCGGTCGCGGCCGGTTACGACAGAGCCTGGGCACAAACCCGGGGACTCTGATGGCACAGCTGGCGCTGCAGTACAGCGCCCTTAACCACTGCGCCACCCGGGAGGCCCTGATGCTGGCCCATGTTGACTCCAATTCTTCCCACAGTTTTGTCAAGTTGGTTGGATGTCCTTTGGGTGGTGGACCGTTGTTAATACACACAAGAAACTGTTATGTAAAAAACCCAGCAGCGTTGCAGTTCTTGACACACTCAAACCGGTGCGCCTTGCACCTACTACCATACTCCATTCAAAGGCACTTAAATATTTTGTCTTGCCCATTCACCCTCAGAATGGCACACATACACAATCCATGTCTCAATTGTCTCAAGGTTTGAAAATCATTCTTTAACCTGTCTTCTCCCCTTCTTCCACACTGATTGAAGTGGATTTAACAAGTGACATCAATAAGGGATCATAGCTCTCTTGGATTCACCTGCGGCAGGGTAGCCTAGTGGTTAGAGTGTTGGACTAGTAACCGAAAGGTTGCAAGTTTGAATCCCTGAGCTGACAAGGTACAAATCTGTCGTTCTACCCCTGAACAGGCAGTTAACCCACTGTTCCTAGGCCGTCATTGAAAATAAGAATTTGTTCTTAACTGACTTGCCTAGTAAAAAAAAAAAAAAAAACCTGGTCAGTCTAATGTTTTGTACACTCAGTGTATGTGATAGTAATATAGCGGTAATGAGTGCTAATTCTTTCTCTCTGTTTTGTCTAGGATGTGAAGGCCAAGCGGAGCCCCCACCTGGTGCCCTACAGCCTGCTGGATGAGAGGAGCAGACAATCTGGCAGAGACGGTGTGAGGGAGGCTGTGTGCACCCTGCTGGGCTACGGCTACAGTCTGGAGCCCCTGGACCAGGACAGAGGTATGGATGATTTCACGTTCCACATTAGCAATGATTTTAATCATTATTATAATCGTATATACCTCTAATAATTATTCAAAGGTTATTTTAATGTGCTGTGTGGTGGAAAATGTGTCATGCTATCCCAGGTTTTACTGCTTAAAGAATTGTCTCGTTATATGCTAGTATTTCTGTGCTGTTACTCCTTTGGATTTCAGCTGTGATGCCAGACCCATGTCACACAGTGGCTGAGAAGTTCAGGGTCTTCAGGGCAGACAAGTTGTATGCTGTGACCAGGGGGAAGTGGTACTTTGAGTTTGAGGTGGTGACGGCAGGGGACATGAGGGTAGGCTGGGCTCGTCCCCACTGCCCACCGAATGGGGAACTCGGATCAGACATGCAGGCTTTTGTGTTTGATGGCTCCAAGGTGAGAAGACTGAAATGACTACTGGTGACATGTTGTAATCAATAATATTATTTAGGATACATAGATAAGCTCTCACCGTTAGAAGTGAGTCATGGATTGGACATTACACACAGCTAGGCGTGTAGCCATTGGTAAGTTCTCTTGCAATTGCTCACTTCTGTCTCTCACACACAGGCCCAGTGGTGTCACCGGGGAGATGAGCCCCTGGGTCGGCCCTGGCAGATTGGTGATGTGGTGGGCTGTATGGTTGACATGGGTGAATGCACCATGATGATCACTCTCAATGGAGAGGTGCTTTTGAACGACCGCGGATCAGAGCTGGCTGCCAAGGACTTTGACATCAACCAGGGTTTGTTAATTTGGTCAATCTCTTCAACCTCATAAACACCAACTTAATGTGTTGACCTATTGGTTTTCCCTCCTTCC
The DNA here is from genome assembly GCF_021184085.1 of Oncorhynchus gorbuscha. Taxonomy (NCBI): domain Eukaryota; kingdom Metazoa; phylum Chordata; class Actinopteri; order Salmoniformes; family Salmonidae; genus Oncorhynchus; species Oncorhynchus gorbuscha. The sequence goes on along the minus strand of NC_060180.1, from coordinate 12,419,507 downwards.
CCTGTTCCTGTTGTTGCTAGGCTTCCTCCCTGTGTGTAGTCTCGGGGTGAACCAGAAGGCCAGGCTGAATCTGGGTCGTGACGTGGCCTCATTGTGTTACTTCACAGAGTGTGGCCTACAGGAAGGTTATAAGCCATTTGCTGTAAACATGGCCAGAGACCCAGCCCTGTGGATGAGCTGGAGACAACCACAGTTCATCCCTGTACAGACAGACCATGATAGCATACAGGTTAGTCACCACACATCCACAAGCCAACCTGACCTGAACCAGGATCAATGAGTTAGCCGGCTAACTTTGGTAAACAACCAGAAATAACTATTGATTTGATTAGGGCTGACCCTATTTAGTCGACTGGACGATTGTTTGATCGATAGGCTGTTGGTCGACCCAGGTTTTTTTTTTGAGCAGTCTAAAATATGATTTTTTTAAGGCACATGAGACACCTGTCTTATTCACGCCTATCTCAGTGGACTTTCAAACCTCTTATGGATCAGGTCAGCGGGATCGATTTGACAACATCCGGTGAAATGGCAGAGCGTGAAATAAAATAAAAACTACTCGAAATATTTAACTTTCATACATTCACAAGTGCAATACACCAAATGAAAGCTTAACTTCTTGTTAATCTAGCAATTTCAAAAAGGCTAAACGGCGAAAGCAAAACATGCGATTATCTGAGGACAGCACCGCATCAAACAAAAGCATGACAATCATAATTCAACCCGCCAGGCACAACACAAAAGTCAGAAATAACGATATAATTCATGCCTTACCTTTGAAGATCTTCTTCTGTTGGCACTCCAATATGTCCCATAAACATCACAAATGGTCCTTTTGTTCGATTAATTCCTTTGTTATATCCCCAAAATGTCCATTTATTTGGCACGTTTGATTCAGAAAAACACCGGTTCCAACTCGCCCAGCATGACTACAAAATATCTAATAAGTTACCTGTAAACTTTCTCCAAACAACTTTCCTAAGTATTTTAAAACGTAAATAATCAATCAAATTTAAGATGGGATAAACTGTGTTCAATAGAGGATAAAAATGAATATGGAGCGAGCTTCAGGTCACTCGCCCCAAACAAAAGAGTACACTTGGCTGTACACCCAGAAAGGAAAGGGCTACTTCTTCACTACACAAAGGAAAAACATCAACCAATTTCTAAAAACTCTTGACATCTGTTGGAAGCCATAGGAACTGCAACCATATTTCTATTAAAACAGGCTTGCCATAGGAAACCAATGGAAAACAGATTGACCCCAGAAAATGTTTTTCCCTGGATGGATTGTGCTCGGGGTTTCGCCTGCCAAATCAGGTCTGTTATACTCACAGACATTATTCAAACAGTTTTAGAAACTTCAGAGTGTTTACTATCCATGCATATCCTCCTGAGTAGCAGGCAGTTTACTCTGGGCACACTTTTCATCCGGATGTGAAAATACCGCCCCCTATCCCAGAGAGGTTTTAAAACTTGCGCAAATGGCCTACAGCTGTGTCTGTCTGGAGCCTACTGGAAGAGAAACTCTGAGGGCACAGAATAGTTGATACAATGTTTCAAGTTCCGTGCAGACAGTCCATGCATAGCCAATGTGATTCATAGCATGTTTATTTTTATCAGGTTATTTTCAACCTGCAGGCTACAATGTTTTTATTTGTTGGCTTTATGGCTCTATTTTTACATAGATGGGAGTAGAACTTTTAGAATTGTGATTAACCACATGATAATGATGTTGAAATACGAAGACTATTATAAATTAAATGAAACTGTTCCACAAAAATCTTCATATAAAAGTTATAACTGGTTCGCAGATCAGTAGAAATGGTAAAATAAATTGGCACTCCAAATGGAAAAGGTTGCCGTCCCCTGATGTTGCTTATTAGGAGCGGAACAGCAGGAGCGTAACAGCAGAATCTGCAAAAGCCAGCAGCAGTGGGAAGAACAGTTTTTTTCTCTTCTGGTTAGGCTATCTTGATCTCCCTCGAGTCATTTGTGTGTCTTAATTATTTAATCACAGTGTGCTTAAAGCATCAGACTTTCTCAGTAGCCTACATATAGTTGATTTTATTAGAACACATAGGTGTGTCTATATAGGGAAAAATACACGTTTTAAACAATTTGACCAATCGATTGGTCGAAAGAACAGATGATTTGAGGTCAACCAAGATTTTTTGGGGTTGGGGACAGCCCTAGATTTGATACTGACTAAAGTTAAACTTAAATACGGGATGTGTTTGGTTTTTCAGTCAATTAGACCATGTCCATTTCAAGCTTATCTTTCTAAAAAATTGAAAGTTATTTCAGAATATTTATTAAAGTCATTGATCTTTTTGTAGTATACCCCTCAGTACTGTATGGGTCAATCTCTCGACTACAAGCATGTACAAGGGAGTTTAATCTTACCATTATATTTAGTAGCATAGGTCTTATTGTAGAAATGTGAGTATAATTCTATAAGTTGTCTTGTTTTACAAGGTGACAAGAATCACTGGGTCCACTGAGAGCCCACCGTGCCTAAAGGTAACACAGCGGTCATTGGGGCCCCAGAGTTGTGGCAGTGACATGGGGTTCTACAGACTCAGTATGCCTATAGAGTGTGCTGAGGCCTTCTCCAGACCAGTAGGGGCTACTCTACCTATCAGCAGCAGTGTCTCCACAGCCAGGAAAGACCTGCAGGAGTTTGAGGTGGACTCTGACTTTGAGATGCTGCTGAAATCAGCTCATGTTTACACTGGCTCAAGGGATGAGCTTAACCACAAGGACTACAGCCATGATAAAACATCCAAACTCAAACAACGGTAGGGAGAAGAGACCAGGCTATGACAAACAATACATATACTGTATAATGGTTTGGGAACATTTTCAGGGGGAAAAATACATTTCATGGTGTTGATATGCATTTTTAAATAAAAGTAAATCTGTGTATGTGTGCTCCTAGGTTCATGTTGAAGAAACCCAAACCAGAATTGAACAAAAGCCACTCATCTGCCCGTCTACTGCAGGAGGTTCATGCTGACAAAGATGACTATGACCATCTGGCCCAGTCTACTACGGTAATACTCTTCAACTATTTTTACCCATTTCAGACAGAATATGTGGTATATTACCTGTACAAAAATATAAGGCAATGTTTCTGTGATTCCCTTTCAAACAGCCCCTTATGAACTACTTTCTTGCATGTATACCTCTTTAATAATAATAACTTTATTTGTGTAGCGCTTTTCAATACAGGTAACAAAGTGATTCAAATTATAAAACAATACAATAAAATAAAAAATTACTAACAAAGAAACAAAAACAAAAGGAGAAAAAAAGATATGTAATTAAAATCATACATTGAAATCAAGCATCTTCAGAAAAGTGTCTTCAGCAGGGAGATAAAAAGAGGCACTGAATCTGCAGGCCTGATCTCCTCTGGCAGACCATTTCAAAGTCTAGGGGCCCTAATGGAAAATGACAGGTCTCCTTTAGTTTTCACACAGGCCTAGAGGTGTCACCAGGTTGGTGAGCCCCTGGGTTGGCCCTGGCATAGTGGTGAAGTGGTGGGCTGTATGGTTGACATGAGAGAATGCATCATGTCAGAGGATCTCAGGCAGTGTCCTGGCTCGTAGGGAGATAACATCTGAGATATAGGATGGAGCTAAACCAAGCCTAGCCTTAAACGTGATTAATAACATTTTTAAATATATTCTAAAAGTGACTGGTAGTATAGAGCAGCTAAAATAAGTGTGATATGGTTAAATTACCTGGTACCTTAAAAGCAGAGCAGCAGCGTTTTGAACTAATTGTAGACGTTTTGACTGAGACAGGTATACAAAGAGTTACAGTAATCCTGGCGTGAGGAAATCAGTGACTGGGTGACTTTTATACATATCAGTGGGTAACTGGCAAATTTGGAGGGGTGGGGGGTGTTGTTAAACCATGGAGTCTGTTTTGCATTTGAAATTAGGGAGGTGTTAAACAATGAAAGTGTTAATGAATTTACCTGCAGAAAGCAGAGAACCATTCACACAGCCCCGATAGCTGTATTTTGGTAACCGAGTCTGTCAAAATTCAGGAATCATGACTATGTCTTTAGTATGTCTATGGTATTATTTTTCCATGTTTTTTCCCCCTACCGCTTTCAGATGTACAAATGGTAAAAAGAAGCAGGCATGGTAAAATATTAAATTTTTTGTCTGTGTATGAAAAGGGTAAAGATAGCAAAGTCAATTGAGGGCATTTGATAAGGAAAATCAGTAACTCACTATAATCTTCCACAGTACTATTACTCAGTGAGGGTGTTACCTGGTCAGGACCCCTCCACTGTCTGGGTGGGCTGGGTCACCTCTGACTTCCACCAGCACCAGCTGACCTTTGACCTGGAAAAGATCCGCACAGTGACCGTCACCCTCGGAAATGACATGGGCAAGGTCCATGAGAGGTCGGTTCAATAAGGGACAAAGCAACATCATTTTGTGTCTACATTTTCTCTAGACATGTTTTGATCATAATGTTTAAAAAGTGTTTTACAATCACTGTATTATTATTACAATGCTTTCAGGCGAAAGTTAGATTTTGACATTCCCACCTTATTTCTGTATGTCAGTGTGAAACGTAGTAACTGCTACATGGTGTGCGCCGGAGAGAGCACAGGCCTGGGGCAGAGCAGGAGGAGTGCAGGCCTGGCCATAGGCTGTCTGATAGACACCACCACTGGTCTGCTAACATTCAGCTCCAATGGCATGGAGCTGGGGACCTTCTTTCAGGTAAAGTCAACTGTTAAAGGCAACTAACAATGTTGCAAAGACAATGTTGCTGTGACAAAGAGAAGAAGGCTCCCAAGCAAATACATATTAGTCATTAGTATTTAATGGGAATTTGTGTTTTTATCAATAGGTTGATTTATAAAGAGAAGTTCCTACCAGTTGGGATATGATAGAATGTGTGTCTGAGCTATTCTTATTAACTGACCAAACTGCTATCAACCAGGTGGAGCCCGGCACTAGGCTGTTTCCTGCAGTCTTTGCCAAGGCCAACAGCTCCAATGTGTTCCAGTTTGAGCTAGGGCGTGTAAAGGTAACCTAAATGCTTTATTCATTGGTCACACTGTGATGACTCTCTCAGTTTGTCCAATTTCAAATGTGTTGTTTACAATACTATACTATACTATACAATCCCCAATGCATGTCCATACTGTAAAAAAATATTTAAAAAAAAATATATATATTACCATAATGGCCCTGCTACCGTATCCACAGGGCTACTTAACATTGTCATGAATGAAAAACCCTGTGTTATTCTCTGTTCAGAACATGCTGCCCCTGTCAGCGGGTCTGTTCAGGAGCCAGAGGAGGAATGCTATGCCCCAGTGTCCCCCCAGGCTGCAGGTGCAGGTGCTGTCGCCCATCCTTTGGACCCGTGTACCAGACCACACCCTGAGGGTGCAGGCTGCCCACCCTGAAGACCGCCTCGGCTGGAGGGTCCAGTGCTTAGAGCCCCTGCAGGTCATGACCCTGCTCATCCCAGAGGAGAACAGGTCAGAGGTCAAATGTCATATTTACTAATTTCCTCAGAGCTTTCCAGGAGGAACCTATTGAGTCAGGAATGAATTTACTGTCAAAGCAAAGACACATTGTAACATTGCACTTAAAAATAAATAAAGTTGCACATTCTAAATATGCTCCCAACAATTTAATGGTTAAACCTGAGCTTTTTTTACATTGCATTTAGGTCATACTATTTATCTCTCCCCTGTAGGTGTGTGGACATCCTGGAACTCTCTGAGTTAGGTGACCTTCTGTCTTTCCATCACCACACCCTGCTCCTCTACTCTGCCCTCTGTGCTCTGGGCAATACTCGTGTGGGCCACGCTCTCTGCAGCCACCTGGACCAATCACAGCTCCTCTATGCCATCCAGAGCCCCCGCCTCCCCGGGCCGCTCCGCTCCGCCTTCTATCACCTCCTTGGCCAGGTGCACCTCAACACCCACGCCACGGCCCGCCTCGCTATGAACCACGAGTACATCGTCCCCATGACGGAGCAGACCAGGGCCATCACCCTCTACCCCAGCCCCAGGGCTAGTCGAAGCCCCCAGTGGGTTCCCAGAATGGGCCTCAGCACCTCCCTCAGACCCCGGATGCACTTCACCTCCCCCTGCTTCATTAGAGGAGATGGTATGGGAGTCAATGGTGATACCTATGGTGATGGCGTGGTTGTGACTGGGGAAGGCATTCATATAGACAGCCCAGAGATCCCACTGGAACTTCTGAAAGACCTGACAGGGAATATGCTGACTGAGGCTGTGTGGGCTGTGGGGCAGGGTGTGAGGGATCCTGAAGGGGGCAGCATTGAGCTGCTGCTGGTGCCCCTAATTCGGCTGTTCCACACCCTGCTGGTGATGGGGTTGTTTGGGGACGAGGACCTAGGGAAAGTACTGACACTGATCGAGCCTGGAGTCTTCTCCCAACCTGCAGATTGTTCCCAAGAAGAGGAGGAGGAGGAGGAGCAGGAAGAGGAAGAGCAGGAGGATGAAAATGTGCCAGATAGTGATAGGGAAAGTGTGGAGAGGGAGGGGGATAAAAGGAGGAAAATTCCAAAGCTTCCAACAAAAGGACTGCTACAGATGAAGCTACCAGAAGCTGTCAAACTTGAGGTACAATTTAGGAAGAAATAACTTGATTTTGGATCTGATGTTTTCTTTTGTGGTACATGATCTATCTTCTTTGTCAATGGAAAAATTGAATGACTTGACATGAGCTCACACCCCTGACCTGGATGTTCCTGTCCCTCTCTGTTCAGATCTGCCACCTGTTCCAATACCTGTGTGACTGTCAGGTGCGTCACAGGGTGGAGGCGGTGGTGGCATTCTCAGACACTTTCGTGGGGTACCTGCAGGAGAACCAGCGCTTCCGCTACAACGAGGTGATGCAGGCTCTCCACATGTCTGCTGCCCTCACCGCCCGCAAGACCAAGGAGTTCCGCTCCCCACCACAAGAACAGGTCAGGGGTCAGAGAGGAGACTGCTGAGGGAAATGTACACATCTGGTCTAAGTGGCTAAGATTATTGGAGGAATTAAATAACTTGAATACAAAATAGACACAGAGAGAGACTTTTTGTTCAAATCAAATCAAATTTTTTGTCACATGCGCTGAATAACGTTGTCACGATCGTTGTATGGAGTAGACCAAAGCGCAGCGTGGTTAGAATACATTCTTCTTTATTAATGA